>NC_047660.1:119148298-119365798 GCF_011762505.2 Arvicanthis niloticus | reverse complement strand
CTTGGAGGGTAATCTTGTTCGTTTTAGATAATTTTGTTCACAAAACAGTTTTATGCATGGAATTTTTCACTACTGCCACCAGACTGGTGCTACAGAGTTTTGGAGACTTTTGGATTAGGAACCCTCAGCCAGGATCATGGCCATGGAATCAGAATTGTAAGGTTGGGTAACCTCTTATAGTGACAGATTAGTGCAGGCAACTGATGCCCAAGGGTAGAAGGCAGGTTTCAAAATAAGACCTTGGGGATATTCTTCTTCCCCCACCCCTTTTTAAGGACCTGTAGCCCAGTGTCTTAGTTAGGGTTTCATTACTGTGAAGAGATACAAAAGCAACTCTTGTTTTGTTGTTGTTGTTGGTTTTGTTTGTTTGTTTTGAGTCAGGGTTTCTCTGTGTAGCCCTGGCTGTTCTGGAACTCACTCTGTAGACCAGGCTGGCCTTGAACTCAGAAATCTGCCTGTCTCTCCAAAGCAACTCTTATAAAGGACAACATTTAATTGGGGCTGGCTTTCATTTTCAGAGGTTCAGTCCATTATCACCATGGTGGGAAGCATGGTAGCATGCAGGCAGACAGGGAACTGGAGGAGCTGAGAGTTCTAGATCTTGATCCAAAGGCAGCAGAAGGTGACTGAGTGACACTGACCAGACTTGAGCATATATGACCTCAAAGCCCCACCTCCACAGTGACACACTTCCTCCAAAGCCACACCTCCTTCAATAAGACCACACTTCCTAATAGTTCCACTCCCTGCGGCCAGTCATTCAAACACATGAATCTATGGGGACCATACCTATTCAAACTGCCACACCCAGGTTGGCCACAGACTTGAGGTTCACTTGCCTCAGTTTTATAAATGTTGAGATTACAGGCATGTGCTATTATGCCTAACTTTGTTTCATTATTTAATTTTATTTATTTTTTTTCTTGCTGGGGACCAGACTCAGGACCTTGAGCATGGTAGGCAATGTTCTACCACTGAGCTGTAGGCCTAGCCCTTCCATACTTTACCATTACAACAAGTCCATTAGGTGGGTACCATGAGGTGGGTATTCTTATTCTTGCAGTAAAATGAAAGATCCAGAGAAGGGGGCAAACACGCTCAGGGCCATCACAGGCTGTCACATAAAGGTTATTTCATATACCTAAAATTCTTCAGGGGGAAGTGATCTTTTCTTCTCACCAGGAAGAACCAGTAAAGAAAAAAATGGGGTTAAAAGAAAGCAAGAGAGATATTATCAGTAATGTGAGACAAGCAGTGATTTACAGCAAATCCACAGAATGGGCACTGAAAAGAACTTAGGACTTTTAGTGGCTGTCCAGGTGCCATGGACATTCAGTAATGCCCATGTAAGCCATAGACGTTGGGAAGGAAGCAAGAAACAAGTAATGGGGGAAATGCAGTTGGTATTTTGCTGATGGCTAATGACTGTCAGCATAGCAGGGGCAACTTTCACATGCAGACCTGCATAGCTGTGAGCCAGGGAGACCTGGGTTTCCTAGCCCATACCCTCTTGGCACATGTTTATAAGTGGCCATCATTGGAAACACTGCTCGTGGCCATGGTGTGTCTCAGGACTTGGGTCTTTCTGATTAATGGTGGGTACATCTGCCATGTGCTTCTTACTACTACTGTCAGCTCTCTCCAGCTGCATCTGGGAGTTTCAAATCTCCCTGAGACTAACGCTATGGAAAGGGACCATTAGTGCCAACTCAAGTGCGGGAATGGTGCTTGCTGGCATTTGTACAAAACCACAGTGCTGTGGGCTGTGCCAGGACTCTGAGCACTGTGTGCTGACTCATGAGCCTGAAGGAGAGGAGATCACACAAGGACTCTCCAGACTCAGCAAATGGGCCACCTTCGCAGCCGCAGTAACCTGACCCAAACCTTTCTCTAAGCAGCTCAGTGATGTATTTTTTTTTAAGAAGTACAATAGCTAATTGGTATATGGAGTTCATTTGAGGTCCCCAAATGAGGCCTTCTTATTAATAAGATATTCCAAGCCTCCTGTGGTTGTAACGTATTTAAAGCAAAAGCTACATCAACTCTGGCAAAGGTGTGTTCACTGTAGGTTGATTTTGTGTTCATCCCTTTTCTTTCATTTTCTCTAAAACAGCCCTGTACCCAAATTTACTCATCTGTAGATATGGATTAATGGTAACATCCTGATTTTTACTTGTATGTGTATAAATATATATGCCCCCAAACCCCAAGCATATGCTGTGCACACATTATATGCAAGATTTACAAAATCTAATGATCATATAAATACTTTAGTATACATGAAACCTTTATTGGTGCTGAATCATTATTTTAAAAACTGCATAATGCTCTTCTAACTTATTTGTTATTATTTATTTTAAAATATTTTAATATTTAGTTTGCTTCTACCCTTGCCTAGTGTTTCCTAAGGAAACTTTCCCCAGATGGGGTCTGAACACAGTAATTGCTGCAAGTTTAATATTAAGAATAAGACTCTCTAGATCAAAGAGTTGTATATATTTTATGACTTGATCACAATGACAATTTTTGCTTCTTAGACTATGAGATATTTTGCATAAGTTTGCATTCCCATTACATACGTAAATTTAAAAGCACTTACAAAATGAACTTTACAAAGATTTGCTTCCTTGATATTTAAGGAAGCTTTTGTGAGGAGCACCAGAAAGGGAAGTTAATGTGTAGGCGTGTCAAGGTTTCTCATCCCTGCTCTCTGGCCTGGGGCTGGAGAAATGGTATGTATACTGTCATTTG
This sequence comes from Arvicanthis niloticus, assembly GCF_011762505.2. Lineage (NCBI taxonomy): Eukaryota > Metazoa > Chordata > Mammalia > Rodentia > Muridae > Arvicanthis > Arvicanthis niloticus. Next base: position 119,363,047 of record NC_047660.1, on the reverse strand, counting down.
ACTAGAAGAACCTGGAGTCATGAATAGCCTGTGAGGGCCATAAGGCAAAATATAGATGTGGATACTTAAAGTACTCCGAGAGTTAATATTGAGAGTCCTGATGCATAGGTACTCCCATTTCATTGTGCTGAGTAGTCCTGCTTTCCCACTCCTAGATGAGGTATATATATATATTTTCTTTTACTTTTATGAATGAAAGTGTGCTGAAAAGAGAAGCAAAGACAGAAACCAGGGAGACAAAAACAAACAAACAAACAAACAAACAAACAAACCGCCCAAGTTCATGGTCTGGGTACCAGGTAGGTGTCTGTGGCTGCACTTGGAGCAGCTGCTGTGTACTCAGGCAAGCAGGTTTTATTATGATTTCTTCCACCATTCCTTGCACAAAGTGTGATACAATATACAATAAAGCAACTTTGTTGATTTCATTTTGCTCATTTAAAAGACAACCTATTTATGTTTTCTTTGGTTTAAACAAGTTTATTGGGGGACATAATTTATATACCATAAAGTACACAATTAAATTGTTTTTACTATATTTGCAAAATTATGCATCCATTAACATAATCTAATTTTAAAACATTTTTCATCACCCTGCAAAGAGCCATCTTCTCTATTAGCAGTCTCTCCCTAGCGGCTTTCTGTCCCATCATAGGTAACTGCTAATCTATTTTTCTGCCTCTAAAAATTGCCTATTTGGAACATAGATGAAAGCCTATAATATGTAGTCCTTTGTGAGTGCTTTCTTTTCCCAGCTTTATTGAAGTATAATTGAAAAATGCAAATTGTGTATTTAAGGTGTGCATCTTAGATTTTATACATAAGAATATTACATAGCTGGGTTGTACCAAATGTCATGCTTTGATATGTATACACTGGGGAAGGATGAGCACATAAGCTGAGTAACACATCTTCTATTTCCTGTAGTTATTCACGTTAGTGAGAACACTTAAAAATCTACCTCATAGCAGATTTTAAGGATATAATATAGTAACTGTAGTCATTGTGTGGCACTTTCTGTCTCCACAGTTTTTTCCACTCACACAACTAAAACTTTCTACCTGTTGACTAACATCTCTTCATTTGCCCAATTGCCTCTTGCTCCTGACAACCACGATTCCACCCTCTGCTTCCATGACTCTCATGCAACCTATGAAGGTTTTGTTTAGCATTTGTCTTTCTCTACTGGACTGTTGCATTTAGCACAGTGTCCCATCACGTTGCCATAGAGGCAGGATTTCCCTCTTTCAAAGGCTGGTCAGTATTCCATGGCGAACACATTTCTCTATTCATGCATCCATCAGTTTTTCCATCTTGGCAACACAAATGAAGCTGAGATGAACACGTGCTGCCATTGTCTCTTTGAGATTCAGATTTTCTTTCTATTTTTTTTTTTTGATGGATCTCCATTCTTCAGTTGGCCATGCCAATCTATATTCTACCAACAGTCTACAAATGTCCCTTTGTCCCCCACAGCCACTCCAGCATGTATCCCTCGTCTTTTTCACAATAGCCATTCTAGTAAGTGGGAGGTGTAGCTCACTGTAGTTTAATTTTGTATTTCTCTGACGACCTTAGGTGTGTTTCTACATGAGTTAAAACACATGTCCATGGAACCATGGAGATGGCTTGGAGTATTTGTCAAGGGTGCTTGTCTACAAATATGAAGACCCACGTTTTAATCCCAGACACTCATGTGAAATGCCAGGCATGTCTGTGCTTGGTCATAACACCATCATTGGGAAATGGAGACAGGCCAATCCTCAGAGCTCCCTGGCCAGCTAGCCCAGGCAAATGAGCAAACTTCTGGGTCAGTGGGAGACCCTGTCTCAGAAAATAAGGTGGAGAGCCATAGAAGGCACTTGATGTCTTGCTGTGGTTTCTGCATACTCATGTGTAGGCCTTCACACATTTCCTTCACACACTTCCATGCTTCTCTCTCTCTCTCTCTCTCTCTCTCTCTCTCTCTCTCTCTCTCTCTCCCTTTCTCTCTCTCTCCCTCTCCCTTTCTCTCTCTCTCTCACATACATACAGACACATATAGACACTCATATACACACAGAGAGACAGACACACACATATATACACACAGAGACATACACACACATACATACATACATATATACATACATACATAAATACATACACACACACACACACACACAGAGAGAGAGAGAGAGAGAGAGAGAGAGAGAGAGAGAGAGAGAGAGAGAGAGACCCAGATGGATATGCTCACACCATGAAGAATAGGCAGACTAACAAGCCCTTCCCACACCAGAGAACAGCAACAGAACAGTGCTGTGTGCACTGTGGTTTCCAGTGGAATTCTGCATTTGCTAACTTTATGCAGAAGTAAGTTATTATGTGAGCATATCTTAGCTCTGGAGTCCTTGGCTGTGAGGAAAGGCATGGCTGAGAGAGAGGGGAGGACACTGACTAGGAATTTTCGTTTCCTCTGACTACCAATAGGTTCTGCTTCTCAGAGGATCCATTTTTGTTGAATTAAATGAACAGAACAACAGTTTTGGATCCAAAAATGTTGACACTGATGGAGACACAGTGGCTCAGCCCTTGCTGCTGCTTGTTTAATCCCAGGTTTGTGCCCACTCTCCGAGGTCAGCATTGATGAGCCCTCTTGAGTGGTCTGAGGCTTCCTTACCTGGAAGAAGAGATGTTAACAGAGGACCTGAAGATGTGACATCCAACTTGGCTTTTCTTACTGCTTTTGGCAGAACTTTTACTGCACGCTGCCCATCTCCCAATCTGCACATGAAGATTGTGGTTACAATCAGTTAGTGATTATTCAATATGGCATATTCTTGTGGCAGTCCCTTTGGAGGCGATTACTCTGTGTTACAGGGATGAAATCCTTCACATGTGTCCTTTCTGTCCTGATTACAGCAACATGGGTCGGTAGAGTTGACAAGTGATATTTTTCGGTAATACTTAAAAAAAAAAAAACCTTACTATAAAATTTAACAATAAACTCAGAAAATATTCTAAGATTAACACTAAAATGGGAATCACCAAACTATTCATAGTACTTAATCTAACTATGTACTTTAGATATTAAAATTGAAGACTGTGTCAACATCAGGAACTGGGTGCTTCTCCAGTCTCACGGACAATTCACAGAACTTGATGACAGACAAGCGAGTATATAGTTTCCTACCTTAATTCAAACAGGTAGCAATTATCTTTCTAGTCAGAGAATCAACTTCCACTCATCAGTGCAAGTGACTGGAACTTACATATAATAAAGGCTGGTGATATTTTATGGGAAAAGTAAGATTATCATAAGGAAAATCTGAAAATAGCTTTTCTTGGGAAGGCCAAGTGAATATGAATATTTTCTGTGCACTTCTTATGACCACTTGATTAAGCCAGCTTTGTGTGTGTATGACAGGAAGTGCTAAAGAACAATTTTGACAGAATTTACAGTTACTGTATATTTTGTTTTTAGAAACATGTGAAGAATTTGAAATGTCATTGCTATATATTAACCTGGATTCTCAAGTTTCTAGATGTGTGGACCCATTTGTCCTTATAGGCTTCAGTGTTAAGTACACAAAAAGAACTTGCCATACTATATACTAGTCAATATTTATAAGCAACATTGCTATTTAAGACCAAGGAGCAACCCACATATATAGCACATATGTGATTTATCATATGCCTCCGCAATAACCTATTCAAAAGGGAAATAAAGCCACTGGGACAAAACCAAGTAAAGGTGGCAATAGGAGTATGTCCATTCAATTTTAGGAATGGGCAGCAGGTAGGCCAAGAACTCCTCTCTCAGGCTTGAACTTTATCTGCTCCACTAAATGCTTTTTTAGGGAAGCTGGAGGCAGCAAGGCAACTCATGTTACCAAAGCCAGAAAGACCCAGGAATCAGGGGCACTTGCAAAGGGGATGGTGGATTGAAATGTGGACTTGGAGAATAATTAAACCCCCGATTCACTACTTATCCACATAACCAGGTGGACACCCTATCTCCAGTTGGGTGAAGTAGCTCGGTTTATGAAAGAGCATGGAGAAGGAAGAGCAAAGAGATAATAAAAGATTGCTTCCCTGATGGAAGCACATGAGCTGTTTTCAGTTGCTGGGCATCCTGGAGTACTTAGTATGATGGAGAAGAAACATCTACATGAAGATATAGCACTGGACTGCAAGGACATGGAGCTGAATAGGAGTCCATGAAGTCCTCTTAAAAGAGTTAACAATAGATTTTATAGAAAATGCCTGATACCTAGAATTGTGTCTGAATTAGCATCGCCAGACACTTGAAGACTCTACAGGCCTCTGAGGTGCCAGGATGAAGTAATGGACAGTTTGACATTTCTACCCGACATGTGGCTCTCCTGTGAGGGCTGACAACAAAAGGTTTACCCTCATGAGTACTCAATAAACTTATCGGTCATAAATACTTTTTAATGAAGTAGCAGACACTGTATGTCTCTAACAGTAGGATGGTGGTGGTGACAATAAATGAGGAAGACAGGTAATTTAAGGTCCAATGTTGAAGGTAAAGAAAGGCTTCCCATCAGTGTTCCAGGAAGTCCTGAATGGTGTCTGTTAATGGGAACCAGAAATCGGTAGGCTGGACTGAAGCATGGGAGGACTGAAAGCAAACACAAGCGTATCTGTCTTGAGGTCCAGAATAAGCATGCCACACTGACTTATTAGGAGGAGTTTTAGATTACTCTTAGAGGATAGGGGTGATAATTAGATATACAAGCAAAGAGGCAAAACAATATGTTTCCTCAAATTAAAAATGTAGAAAGATAGACGGTGTAATCAAAGGGTAGCACAGTGGTAAACACCTTCTCAAAGTCACAGCATAAACATGAAATAGCAGCTTAAACCAAGATGGGCAGTACATATTGAAATAGGAGAGGGTTTCATGAATCTGTATTAGGGAGGTACTTTTTTATTTCTTTATATTAATATCAATTTATTGATATATATCAATAAAACAAATTATAACACAAATATAACACAAATAGGTTGACTATGCTTTTTATGACTTCTTTCTTTTAAAATTATATTTTTATTATTTGAAACATTTTAAAATTTAAATATATTTGATCATGTTTCCCCTCCTCAAAGTTCTTCCAGATCCTTTACTCCTCCTACCCACCCAACTTTCAGTTCTTTCTCAAAAACCTAATAAAACAACAAAGCCCCCTCAAACCAAGAAAACAAGATAAAACACCACCTCAAAAGACAACAATAGTAAACTGTAACCAAATAAAAGCACACAAAAAGATGTGGAGTTCATTATATGTTGGCCAACTACTCTGAACGTGAGAAGTGGTTGATATACCCAGTGTCACTTCATTGGAGAAAAATGATGTCCCCTCTTCAGCAGGGATAAATGACACTTCAGTTGTTAACCTTTATCCAAGTGGCTAAGTTTTCACTTATTTGTTCATTCATTTAAAAAAAACTGTAATAAAATACAATATAAGAAAACAAAAACTATCACATCAAAGTTAGAAAAGCTAAGTCAACAGAAGAAGAAAAAAAGCCCAAGAGAAGGTACAAGAATCAGACCCACTCATTCACACTTAGGAATCTCATGCAAGCGCTAAACCGCGAGCCATAACATAAGCAGAAAGGACCTGGTGCAGACTCAATGCAGGCCCTGTGCGTGCTGCTTTAGTGCCTGTGAGTTCATATGAGCTTTGTTCGTGATGATTTAAAAGGGCCTTGTTTTCTTGAAGTACCCCCATTCTCTCTGGTTTGCACACTCCTTCTGTCTCCTCTTCCATGGGCTCTGCGGGGAGGGAGACATCCCATTTAGTACTGAGTTTTCTTGAAGTACCCCATCCTCTCTGGTTTGCACACTCCTTCTGTCTCTTCTTCCATGGGCGCTGCGGGGAGGGAGACATCCCATTTAGAGCTGAGTATTCCAAGGTCTCCCCCTCTCTGTGTAATGTCTGGCTATGCGCCTTTGTATTTGTTCCCATCTGCAGCAGGAGGAGGCTTCTCTGATGATGCTTGAACAAGACATTGATCTATGAGTACAGCAAAATATCATTTAGAGTAATTTTATCACTACATTTTTTTTCCTTTTTAGATCAGTATTATTTGGTTTTACCCTAAGTCCCTGGGCTATCTAGTCTCAGATTCTTGATCACCAAAGCAGTATCAAGTATGGGTTCCACTTGGTGAAATGGACCTTAATTCAAATCTGTTGTTGGTTGGTTCCTCCCATAGCTTTGTGCTACCATTGCCCTAGCATATCTTACAAGTAGTACACCTCTGTACTAAAGGGCTGTGGTTGGCTTGGTGTTTATGTTTCTCTTTTGATAACATGGAAAGTGCCTTAGGAAGGTAATTTCTAAAGTGGGGTGAATCTGATAATAGCAGTATAAAGATTCTAGTTAAAATGCCTATAAATCCAGGCAGTGGTGGCGCACACCTTTAATCCCAGCACTTGGGAGGCAGAGGCAGGCGGATTTCTGAGTTCGAGGCCAGGTTAGTCTACAGAGTGAGTTCTAGGACAGCCAGGGCTATGCAGAGAAATCCTGTCTCAAAAACCAAAAACAAAACAAATGCATATAAACCAAGAAGAATCATGGTATGAGAGAGAGGAACTTGTATAACCACATCTGTTTGTAACTACTTCTATAATGCATGCTTTAAAAATGCATGCAAACTTTATTGGTTCACATTGGTTTTATTCCCTGCAAAGCCCCTTTCTCCTCCATTAAACACATGCAAACTTGTTATGTTTAATGCTTTTCCCGCCTTATTTTTTTTTTTTTACTTCAAGTAGGAGTTTCTTGTAGGCACGCATACTCGCCATTGGTGGCCTTTCTCTACAGAACTATCAAGCAGGGCTGTCAACGTATCAGATACGATCACCAAGGCATTCTTTGTTTTGTAGGGCGGAGAGCACTGTTACTATCACGGAAGTATCAGAGGCGTCGAGGACTCCAGGGTGGCTCTGTCGACCTGCAACGGACTCCAGTATGTGGGAATCTTCTTGGGTCCTCCTGACCTCTAGGCTCGCTCATATCCCTCCACACTGAGCAGTTTTTAATTTCACATACTTTATATTAGTGACTTTTCTATGTCCGTGATATGGTGAGGACTAAATACAGAGTAGTTCTAGAGAGCTAAAGTCCCCTCTTCTTTAACACCTAGACTTTGCAGAAAACTCGGAAATTAAACAAATAATTACATAGATTATTGGTGCCCATTTTGCTTGATGCTATGAGGGAAAGGATAGGGGTATATTAGCTTTCTGAGATAATCAACTCATAAGAGAAAAGGATTATTTCCCTTCAAGCCTGGGAAGTTTGAATCCATGATGGCTCATTACTTTGGGCCACTTGTGAGGAACCACATTATTGTGAATTGAATGTATGTTGTGCAGGAAAACTGCTCACCATTGGCAAGGAGAGATAGTGAGGAGACTGAAGTCCCACAATGCCCTTCAAGGGCATTTCCCCCAACCCCTGCCATGAGCTAAAGACTTCTTACAAGGCACATGGTGATTACCTCATGATGATGTCACCACCTGCCAGCAGCACCCCTCTTAGGGGAAATCATATCCTTAGTAATATCTGTTGAGGCATTTAAGATCCAAACTCTAGTCAGAAGCTTACAGAATGACTCAGTCTAGTTGACACATCACCTACAGAAATATAGCAAAGGTCACCAGTTGGATTAGACCTAAGTCTAACTAGGTATCAGTCTTGGAAGGATGGGACATTAAGAGGAACTCATCCATTGTCTGGAGGCAGACTCATGGAAATCATGCATAAACACATGTTAGACCCAAATCAAGTGATGCTTAGGATGAAGACTTAGCTTTAGACATGGGATGAAAAGGGTCTTAAAACTCCTTTCAAATGTTATTTTAAAAAAACTCTCATGTCTCCCCAAGTTAAATGTGTTTTTTTAATGACACACTACTTAATAAGAGTTCACAATTTACAAGTGAAAAGGTACTCCTGCTAGCCTCTTCGGAATCAGAGATGGTCTTAGAATATTTTTAGTCAATGGGGCCGTCAACTTTCTTCTATGTGATATATAATTCGCATAACAAGAAATTTGTACGCAGTTCTGAAATAAGTGATTTTCCGCCTACTGTGTGAGAGATCTTATTCCAGATCAATATTGCCATTAAGTTTATTTCTAGAAATGAGTTATATCATGTAGTATTTGCATGCGCCAGGATAATGCTTTACATTTTTGTGCTTGCAAGCTTGCAAGCTCCCTAGTGGAGTCCTTGGAGTGCTGAGACCATGGCAGGTTCCATGAAGCTATTGGGAGTTTATCTGGGACCATATGAAGACTTTTTGCTCTGAGGCACTCTTTAATGACACTGTTGAGATGCTCACAGACCTGTTTACCACATTTTACTGACTCTCCTTCTGGTGTCTTGTCTTACAGTGGCATGTTTGAGGACGACACCTTCATGTATATGATAGAGCCTCTGGAGCTGACTCATGATGAGGTGGGTCTGTGACACCAGGTTCCTTATGGTATTTGATTTTTCCAGCGTGTGAAGACAAAACACATCGAAGATCATCTATCTGTGCTATGTGATGTCACACTTCGAATGGTACGAGGCCAGGCCCTCATGCCAGTGAGGCCAGATCAGAGTTATGATGCTGAGGCATTCTAAAGCAAGCCCATTCTTTCCAGACAGCAGAGAGAACAGGGAGGGCCTTTGTTTTGCACTAGGCAGCCTGGACTTCATTAGAACAGCTCTCATTTTTACTATCTTCTTTAGATAGTTGTGTTGAATGTACTTAGTTTCTGTTACTATAAATACGTAGTAGGGAAATCCGTGGTCTAAACAATGTTTACATGATACAGCATACAGTTCCAGATGGAGAAGAAAGCAGTGTTTCATCTTGTACAGGTCAACAACCATAATAAGACACCCTGTGTTCCTGCCACACTATTCACTGACAGCAGTCTTTACAGTCTAATACAGAGTCGTCAATATTATAGTGAACGCTTACTGCAGTTTACATTCATGATAAAATTGATATCCTGAGACTCATGATGGGGATGCAAAAAATCACACATGGCATTTCAGATGGTGGCAGCTGCTAAAGAGAGCAAATCACCACCGATGTGAGTAGGAACCTTGAGTAAAGGCCACAAGGGGATTAGAACACTCTCAGAGCTGTGAAGACACAAAGGCTCTGGCATGGGTGGAGATTGGCAGGTGAAGACACAGTGAGGTCACAGCAGGGGGAGTGAGACCTAGGGAGGAAACTTTAATGAGAAAAAACTTTTTTTTAAAAAAAAAGAGTGATGATCAGAATAATGCAGTCATTTGATGGAGAGCAGAAAACAGGTTTGGTGAGGCACAGGGTGTCACCATGCAGCCCAGGCCTCCTGAATGTTCTGTGTGTTTTCCCATGTCCAGATGGAAACATTAAAAAAAAAATCTTTCTTTGAAAAATATAGTAATCACTGAAGCTATTAAAATATGTATACATACATACATACATACACATATGTACATATATACATTATATATTACATACACACACACACACACACACACACACACACACACACACACGTATGCTTACGTGTGTTCTGTGTGAGGAGCCCAGCAAAGAGCCTCAGAGCCCTGGGAAGTGAAGTTACAGATGGCTGTAAGTATCCATGTGGGTGCTGGGAACTGAACCTGGGCCCTCTGCAAGGGCAGCAAGACCTCTCAACTGCTGAGCCATTTCACCTACTCTGACATTTAGACTTTGATAATAAAAGACAGCATTTATTTTCTTGTCTGTATATGTGTGTATGCAATATATTTATATATACATTTATATAATATAAAATATATAACACACAACTATATATTTATATAATACACATCATCTAAATGTATATATTTTATTTATAATATACAAATATATAATGTATATATGAAAATAAATTTATATAATACACACACACACACACACACATATATATATATATAAAACTATGAGGTAACTTTTTAAATTTGAGATAGAAAAAACATTAAATTGTACTTGGTGATGACAATATTTGAACAAGCCTGTATGGGTTTTGATGAGTAACTTAAAAACTTTCCAGAGAGTGATGACAGTTTAGCCTTGATTAAGACATTTTGATGAGTAAAATACACTCCCTGTTCCATGGGCAGGCAGATAACCATATTATGGCAAAACTGCCAGACATTCAGACATTAACCTGACTATTGATTTTGAGTAACTGCTCCCTTACCTCCGTCACAGGAGAAACCCCCAAAGGAAAACAACAACAGTAAATACAAAATAGTCCTGTAGGCTTTTGTATTTTAAGGAAGTGTCAATGGGGTAATTTCCAGTGCATCCATAAATAAGACAATTTTTGCAGACGGGGTGAATTCATAAATGTGTTGCATTGTGTCTGCTGGTCTGCTACAAGGGTTCATATACATAGAAACTCGTATTATCAAAATGTTTAAGGAACTGGCACTTCTTGTTGTTCTTTCTGAGACTATGCTGCTGGGGATGATGGTTACGTGCTAATTATCTTCTGTTTCCTGGCTTCCTCCTACTGCCTCCCTTTTGTTCTTGGTGTGATTTGCTCTCATTCGCACTGTGGATGGAAACAAAGGAACAGAACTTGGATTTTTTTTTTTTTTTTTTTTTTTTCTGAGACAGGATTTCTCTGTGTAGCCCTGGCTGTCCTGGAACTCACTCTGTAGACCAGGCTAGCCTCCAACTCAGAAATCCGCCTGCCTCTGCCTCCCAAGTGCTGGGATTAAAGGTGTGTGCCACCACTGCCCGGCCAGAACTTGGATCTTTAAATTTGTTGCAAAAATCCTGTTACAGGTTCAGAGGTGAATATCTTTTCATCTGTTTCCAGTGTAAAGAACTGATTAGAACAGAATTTGGATTTTTGGCTCTTCTTCTTCTTCTTCTTCTTCTTCTTCTTCTTCTTCTTCTTCTTATTATTATTATTATTATTATTATTACTATTGATTTTAGGATTCTTTGTAGTAAGTCAGAAGTATGGACAGAATAGTTCCAGTCAGAATTCATATTCAATTGCAAGTAGAAATCAATTAGTAATATTCTTAATTATTGTTTTCTATCAAATCTAATAAGAAAAGCCTTTTTAAAAAGCTATTTTTATGATTATGAAACTAATATATTAATTGAATGTGGTACTGTATGCCTCTGATCACAGCTACTCAGGAGGCTGAAGCAGAAGGCTTACTTCAAGGCCAATCTGGGAAACTTAGTGAGACCTCGTCTCAAAAATCAAAACAAACAAACAAACTAATTACACCAAAAAAAGAAAAAAAAAAAAAAAGAACCAGAAAGCAAGGTAGGCATTGCTTAGTGGAACAGAACTAATTTACTATGTATGAGACTCTGGGTTCAATTATCAATATTACAAAAGCCCCCAATCTAGTGATATGTTAAAAAATTTGAAAAGCAAAATAGTAATTATCCATCATACCATCCCCAAAGATAATTTATCACCTTTTAGCAAATATTCACACAATTTTCTATTGAATATTTATATATATATATATTTTTTAATAAATGAATTGTTTCATTGTTTCATAGCACCACTTAACCCAATCATGTAGCTTTCTGAATCTCAGTGTTTTTATTCATTAAGTAGAAACGTGATGGTTGATCTTGGTTGTCAACTTGACTCACCCAAGAAGAGGGAAACTCAGATGAAGACCTGTCTCCATTAGAGTGGCCTGTGGGCGTGTCTGTGGGCCATTTTCTTATTGCTAACTTATGTAGGATGGGCAAGCCCACTGCAGGTGGCACTGTTCTTAGAGGGGTGGGATAAGTAGGTATTCCTGGGCTGTATAAAAAGATAGCTGAGCAAGCCAGAGGGAACAAGCTAGAGGAAGCAAGCCAGTAAGCAGCATCTCTCCATGGTCTCTGCTTCAGTTCTTACCTCCAGGCTCCTGCTTGAGTTCCTGCCCTCATTTTCTTCCATGATGGACTGTAACCTACAAGTTGGAATGAGCTCTTTCCTTCTCAAGTTTGTATGGTCAGTGTTTTATCATAGCAACAGAAAGCCACCCAGAACAGGGATGGAGTACAGACTACATGGACTTTTTGTTGGGAATAATTTGCACAATACACATATAAACACTGGTTGGCAGAAACTAAGCACTCAGTCCTTAATACCACTTCCACTTCTAATAATGTAATGAGTCTGTCTAACTTCTAGACCAAAGAATATGAATATCTTCAACGTTGCTTATAGAAATTATTAAAAATCTTTCTCAAACCATGTTACCAGTGATGTATGAGTACACTTTGCCTTGCAGCTATAATTAACTACAGATGTCATAATTTTTAAATCATTTGCAAGTTGAGAGGAAAATTGCAGTTTCATCTTTACAAATTTTATGTTTTAAAAGTGTATAAGAGCACCAAGGTTGTCTCATGCTGGTGGACAGGCGTTCCTTTCATATGATTTTCCCACTTGGGGCTTTGAAAGAAGCTGAGATTCGAGAGCAACTGACAAAACAGTGCTTTGATCTGAAGTGGGGCAGCTGAAGGGTACTTTTTCATTTCAAATTAAAGATTCAACAAGGCATACCCTCTTTCTTCTAATATCTCATGTCCCCGTGTAGGGAAGGATATTAGAAGAAGCATGGCGAAAGCACAGTTCCATAGAGTCATAGAGGTATCCTCCTGTCTTACTTTTTCATTTCCTGTAATTTTTTTTTTGTTTCAGAAAAGCACAGGCCGACCACACATAATCCAGAAAACCTTGGCAGGACAATATTCTAAGCAGATGAAGAATCTCAGTAAGTCTTAATTAAAATAGCCGTGATATGTGTGGGGCTGTGACTTGCAGGCCTCTGTGGACATACAGGCTTGTTCAGGAGAGAAATTGGTCTGAGAGCTCAGGTCAGCTGTGTGGGTGGGGAGTTGCAGTCTCAGTCGAGCCTTGCGTGGGATGAGGCTTGAAGAATTGCTTCAGTGGAGATGACAAATGAAGCTCCAGCATGTAGCTGGGCTTGGAACCTGAGTGAGGCCAAATGTAAATGATTACTGCAGGGCCAGGCATTAAACCAGACTTTCTGGTTTCCTCTTCCCCAGCCCTTTTGCATCACCTCCCCCATTCAACCTGCCCCTGAAGCTTCTATAGTACACTGATGTTGGCAAAGGCTTCTTTTGATTTCCTGTGGGCATGTGATACTATTCCTATATACTAATGCCCAGAATCTGACAATTTACACAAAGCCCTATGCCACCTATCATTTTAAAGTCTAGAGTAAATTGGGCATCCATAGTAGAGTTCTTAGGCTATTGCTAAACGGTTGTGGGTCAGATAACCGGCTACTAATCAACCTTGGGCAACTCACATTTTTCATGACGAGAAGAAAATAGCATTTGAACTGTCTTTGTGAGTGTGAAATGTTGAGCAATCAATGCGCTGTTTCACTGTAGGCTATTTGGGCTCTGGGATGACATTCATTATTAATGGCACTGTTCCTTCGTGTAATATTTGAAGACTATTCTCAATGGAATGCTGTCCACATCCATTTGATGTTAATTTCCCTCTTACACAGGCACAGATGGCAGTGACCAGTGGCCTTGGCTACCTGAATTACAGTGGCTGAGAAGAAGGAAAAGAGCAGTCAATGTGAGTGTAGCCTGGGGCCACAAGCAAGGCTCTTCTCACTCCCCAAGCTCCATCTGAACCTTCCCCTTCAAAACAAATACAGCACAGAAAAGCTCCATCTCTTGAGGATTTTCAGCATGATGCAATTTATTCTTCCCTCCATGTTAAGGATTCAAACTGATTAGAGTGTACTGTGACCCCTGATGTCATGTAAAAAATATGTTGTTTTAGTTCTGTCTTCGATGTGTTTTTCTTAGGAAAATTGGAGGACATTTCCCTCCCACACACTATGGAAAAGCACAGTAGGGCTGGTGAGATGGCTAAGTAGATGAAGTTTGGTACTCTGAACTCCATCCTTGTGACCGCCTGGCTGAAGGAAGGAGAGAACTGACTCCAGTAGTTGACCTCTGGCTTCCCCACGCATTTACCCTCCCCACACAACCAAACCAAACCAAACAAACACACAAACAGACAATAAAGAAACTGCACCACAGCTTTAGAGGTAATCTGGCTTCTACAATGTCATACAGAACATTTCTGTTTAAAAAAAATTGGCTAATCAAGTTTATTTTTATTTCTTCCAAACGAAAAATTCTATTATACCAAAGTTGAAATTTTAATGTGTTTTTCAGACCAGAATGACACGATTCCATCCCCTCTATTGGCAATATGACAGTGGCTAATAAGACCACAAAACCAGTAACTGTTGCATGCCTTTTGTGCACTGGTAAATACATAAAGGCATTGTAACTAAATATGTAGTAGATTAGAAGGCTGTAATGATTGGGACTGTTTAGTAATTACATGGTAAATGCCATGTAACCAAGAATTAATTCTGCAGCTTATAGGTTACATAGTAATTCACTAGATGACTTAATGAATAATTATAGCACAAATTATACATTTTAGATAATACTTAGTTGAATGTATTTGTGTGTGTGTGTGTGTGTATTTTAAATGAATTAGACCCCCCCCAGCAATCTAAAAGTTAGTTCAAGTTTGAATAGTGTACATTGGCATTATGGTAATCACAAATACAATTTTTATATTCACTTAATTAGAACTTTATGCTTCCTCTCGAAGATGCAGTTGGCTTCTGCAGCTTTCCTTTCACCACAGTGTGCCCCACACTGAACTGTTACTCAGTACACAATGAGGAACCATCATCATTACCTCTTCAGCTATGAGAGGATACGTGTGACTGAGAAGTAAAATAGTCTTTATTCCTAAAATGTTATCTGTCGGCGTTTGTTCCTGTGAGGGGCTGGAAATTGGAACACTGTCAGATGCCTTTTATTCCAGACCTCTAATTCTTATTGACCACCCTGATGTGATTTCAGAGATGCCTGCTGTTCTCTTGAGATGAATTTAAAGTGAATTCACTTTGACATTTTAAGTAAATGTGAATATTTTACCAGTATTACCATAGAAAAGGAAATTTATTTATTTTTAGCTATCATGCCATTCCTTTTCCTTTAGAGTAATTTCACATGGTAAACCACACAGAAACCCTATGAACTATTTCTCATTTTAGTGAGTAAGGAAAGTGACACTGTTTCTCTAGCTGCTTCTTTGTTCAGTGACACTTTATAGTCACACAAATAGCCATTGCTTTACCACACATCTTTTTTGGGTATCTATACAATAGGCAGTAAAGAGTCCTTAAATTCAAGGCTTAGAGATATTTTATGTCAACCACTGTTCTAACCATGCATTTCTAATTTTTTGTTTTTTAGCCATCGCGTGGTGTGTTTGAAGAAATGAAGTATTTGGAGCTTATGATTGTTAATGATCACAAGACGGTAAGAATATAGAACCATTGATGTCTTAGTTACTGTTCTATTGCTGTGAAGAGACACTGTGAAAAAGGCAACTTATTAAAAAAGTATTTAATTGGGGCCTTGCTTACAGCTTCAAAGGGTGAGTCCATGATCAACATGCAACATGAACAGGTAGTGTAGTGCAGCAGCAGGCAGGCAGGCAGGCAGGCAGGCAGGCAGGCAGGCATGGTACTAGAGCAGTAGAGGCTGAGACAGAGAGAGGGGGGGGGGAGGGGGCTGGCATGGGCCCACCCTCAGTGACTCATCTCTTCCAAATAGCTCATACATCCTAATCCTTCCAAAAGCAGTTCCTCTAACTAAAGACAAAACATTCAATTATATGAGCCTATGGGGGCCATTCTCATTCAAACCAGCACAGAAGCCTGATGGCTTGTTAAATAAGAAATGCATTTTACTTTGATTTAACTATTGTTTGTAACTTTATTAAGTCCAGATGTTTAGACACAATCATTTGGTGGTTCTAAATGAGCACTGTGTTTCTAGATGAAGAAGAGACAGTAACTTTATGGAATTTTGACAGCTCCAAAATGACCTCTTTAATAGAGATTTATAACGGGTAGATTTACCAATGTGATGCTTTTCACTTGACCATGTTTAAAATCCTCGCTCTCTACGTTTCACATCTGTGTGTTTGGCCAGCAATTCACTAGCCTATTCCATGCTTTTGTTATGAAAAAAAATCACGCATGAGGCTCTGGGTTCCATCCCCTCACCCCTGCACTGAACACACAAACAAACAAACAAATGAAACATCTATCTGAAGAGACCCTTTAAAACCAGTAGTTTGTTTTACTAAATACTGATAATATAAATAGCATTGTGTTACACCCGTGGGAGTAACATGCGCTGTACTCGGTGATGCCTAAGAGAAATATGGACAGAAACGCCAAACTCATTTGTGCCTATTCCCCACTGAGCCACTTCCATCATCAGCACCTGAGCATCCTGGGTCAAGGCTGTGCACTTCTGTGCTCGGTGCTCGTGGTGTGCTGGTAACCTCTCTGGTACACGTCTTCAGTGCTAGCTCTCCAGTGTGTCAAGCTACTCAAGTGAGACCATTAACTGAAGCCAGGCAAGGATGTGGCCAAGTGGTTCTCTTGAGCCTTTTGCATCAGGCCCCACCTTGGCCACAACCCCAATCTCATTAGGCCAGTGATTATTGTGTTACAGCTATGCAGTTTAATTCTAAAAATTGCTCATTAAGAGTGGAGCTGCATTTTTAAAGACTCCATGCTTTAAAGTCAGATATGGGTAAAACCCTTATAAAATATTAGAATACAATTTTAAGCTTCATTAAGTCCTTGTTATTTTAAGGAAATCAGTTAGTGAGCTATATGATAAAGTTGTATTTTGTATTAAATTGACAATATGAAATTCCATTCAGCTCACTCTCCTCAGAGAAATCCTTGAAACTGTATATTATAAAAAGTTTAATGTATACTTAAATTCTTATTTGAGTCTTTTACTTAAATAGATATTTAATTACTATTAGTTACTAAGTAATAATTCAGTTGTGTTGAAAATTATTTTTCCCCCTGTGGAATTCTTTTCATTTTTGGTAGACAGACTTAATTTTCTCTTTCAGCCTTTAAATATGTTTTTTTGAGATATAAGAGTAAGAAGGAAAATGTTTTGGAATTATATATAACTTAGGAGAAATCTTCCCTGGTAAGATGGTGACTTGCGCTTAGAAAGGGTTAAATCTGTGTTTCTGAAGGGTGGGGCTGTCTTCATCCGAACCTCTTTTTCTAACTGAGAATTTTCCAGCTACTTTTCAAACCTGATGATTGTGGCAAGTTATGAAACTGTGTCTTTAAAAGTCTGAGCTTTTCCTAGCATCCATTATCTTGAAATGTCTAGATAACTGTATCATATCTGTACACAATATATATCTGTATACAGCATTGTTGAACATACAGAGTGCAGTTCTTCCAGATGAGTGGTTGAGAACATTATTTTATTTACTATTAGTGTGGGGGGGGTGGGAAGAGGAGAGAGCTCAGGTAAGAGAGTGCACAGGAGATAGTGTCACAATGTACCCAATTGTACAAATAATGCAATAGCACCGTTCTCAAAAATAATGGTCTCTACAGAGAAAACCTTATTTGCTTATACCACATATTTTGTAATAAAAATCATCTTATTTGGGGTACCATGTCTTTTAATTTAAGTTGTTTTAAACATTTATATAAACATCAATTCATTATTGTGTGTATGTGTGTGTATGATATGTATGGTTGTAGGCATGCGTGGTGTGGAGGTCAGAGGTCAGAGATATCTAGCCCCTTGTTTCTGCTATGCTGGTCTTCAGGCTAGCTAGTAATTCTGTCTCCACTTCCCGTCTCAGCATTGGGGTGCTGGGATTGCAAGTGCATGCCACCACTTCTGACTTTTTTTTTTTTAAATATGGGTTTACACACTTTAATTATCGTCAGGCTTGCCTGGCAAGTACTTTTACCCACTGAGCCACTCACCAGCCCACATCTTTTAATTAAAAAAGAAATCCAAGTTTTTAAATGAACAGCATTTGAGTTTTCATTTCATTACAGTATATAGAATGAAAACTGAGGATATTTTAATGATAAATTTTGGGGGGGTGGGTTTTAAAAAATGCAAACAAATAACAAATCTTGATATTTGAATGGTAATAATGCCTAAGATAGAAAAAACTACCGAAGAGTTTCTATCATTTAAAGTTATTATTTGGGGCCAAAAGCACTAAACAATCCCTTTGCTATAAGACCAGATTGCATTCCATTCTATAGTCGTCCCAAAATAAATATTCGTTTTTAAGACCTCCTCCTAAGAGTTGAGAAAAGCCCTGCTTTTAGAAATAATCCTTCTATCAAATGAAGTTTTAAAATATTATCGCCGCAAAGATGCAATAAATGACTAGAGAGCAGCGTAGCGCCCCTTGGTGCCGCAAGCAGACCGAGCTAGGATAAGTGAATATGTCAATTTCCAACGTGTGGAGATTTGCTGCTGGGCTTTAGCATAATCATCCCACCGAGGAGCCCCATCTCACAGTGTTTGTACTGTATGAACCAGCGGGCTTTTATAATTCTTACCTTTGGGTTGAAAATAAGGTTCAGCTTTAATTGTTTTCAAAAGGGCACATTTCTTAAGGGGCTCATTTATCCAGAAAGTGAAAGCCAATTTGCCAGCTTAAATGGAAATGGTTTTCAGTGATCAGAAAATGTGAAGGTAAGTTTTATCATAAGATGGAGCTCGCACATTTTTCTTTATTTGCCAAATTAGTTCTCATTCATGCAGGAAATGGAAACATTTTGCCTACATTTGCATTCAAGCTTCCATCTCTAATATTGGCCGCCTGAAAAATTGCACCTCTCGTGTTTTGAACAAGCAGCCCAATTATCAGAGGCTTTCAATTAGAAAGAAAAAAAAATCTCTCAAATTTGTAGAAAGCATCTTGGTACCTAGCTGGCAGAACCTAATTTGTGAGCAATTATAGCTTGATAAAAGTCTGCAAACATTTCCTTGAGCTGCTTAAGCTAAAAATAAATATTAAAAACTGCCTAATAAAAAATTGGTTGGGATATTTTAAAGCACACATAAAGCAAGTGTTTTGCTTGCATTACTGCCGTGTTATTAAATATGAACCAATAAGGCGCAAATCAGCAATGACTCAAATATTTTTTCAATTAAAACCTCATTTGGTTTTCCTTATTTAAAAACCACTGTATTTTTTAATGGACCAAATAAATTACAGATTTTCATCAATAATTCTGACTTGTTGGGGAGGGCTATAATAATAAGCAATAGTTTATAATTATTTCTTAAGAATTATTAACTGAATAAGTTAATTTCTTCTTCTAGCCCAGAGTAGGACAAACTCTGGTTTCAGCCTCGTGATCCCAGATAAGTTATTTGAGGATAATAAAGGTTACTTCGTGGAGTTGTGAGGACTGGATATTTGTTGTGGGGTGGACATAATTTCTCATAGATCCTGGGTGCCTAGTGAATGGAGCTTCAAGTTAAAAGTAGTGTTTATTTGTGGGGCTGGGAACTCAAGTTCTTCTGCTTACTAAGCAAGTACTCAGTCACTGAGCTTCCCTTCCCATCCCCAAGCCCTTCTCTTCCCTTCCTCTCTTACCAACACTGAATAAGACGATCCTCCTCTTCCTGCTCTTCCTCTTCCTCTTCCTCCTCCTCCTCCTCCTCCTCCTCCTCCTCCTCCTCCTCCTCTTCCTCCTCATTTGAGAACAGTTTTCATCTCTTCTGGTTTCTGTTACACAGTAATTCTTCTCTCTCTGCTATTCTAATTGTTTAATATCTGACCCCTAGATCATGTTTGGAAACTTAGCTCAGGACTCTGTTGCATGCTCTCTTCCTGATTGACAGCTTCCAGCTTCAAGATCTAAGAAGGATCATGACTGAAGATCTCTGAGCCCTTCCTTTAGACCTTTAGATTTCTGAGTTCCATACTGTGAAATTGGTGTCTTTTTTTTTTTTTTTTTTTTTTTTTTTTTTTTTTTGGTACTGAGTAGACAGCTCACATTTGGTACCCCTAAATTACAGTTCAAAGTTACTGGACTGGTCCAAAGTGTCTTTTGAAATTCATGTGTCAGGAACTGTCCTCAAATTCACATGGTATTTAGAGGTGGTATTTAGAGGTAGGGACTCTGAGAAGGATCTAGGGTTATGTGAAGTGAAAAAATACATGATTTTTATTGTGTATTAAATATCTTCATCTTTCTAAAAGACAGTATTGATTTAATAAGTATAATTAAAGACAATTTTTAAACATGTGGTATGAAAGAATCAGCAGTTTAAACCATGTTTTTCTTTTTCCTCATGGTTATAGAAAGAACAATAGCCTCATGGAGTAGTCCAGGGCATGGTGTTCCTACAGTTGACTTAAGTTTTCAAATGTTTCCTCTTCAACATATGTTGAGTAAAGTGTCTGACTTTTTGATAAAAATCCAGACCCTTAGTAGGGAGTTGGTGACCAATGGTAGCCCACTCGCTCTACAGTGATAGAGTATGAAGTCTTTGACTGTGGCTCCCCCAAACAGCAACCTCCCTCAACCCCAAACAAATGTCCCTAGATGTTTTGTTCTGTTCTTGAGATTTATTTTGTGAAGATCTTTAATCCACGGGTTCAAGGGATCCTCCTACCCAGTTTCCAAAGTGCTGGGATTCTAGGTGTCCACCACGGTTGTGCAGATGAGACTAAGTTTTGGTCTAAGCCCTTCATAAATGGTAAAGATTCATTTTTATGAAAGCAAGAGAACTGAATAGTAGCTGTTAAGACTGAATTAAAAGCTGAGTCTGAGAGACAGAGTTTCTGTGCATGCATCTATAGGTCCCTTCAAGGCTTGGACATGTTTTACAATTTTACTTCCTGGGTTTGTGTTGTAGGGAAAGGAAATAAACAACAAACAAACAAATACACAAAAGCAAAAACAGCATCACTGTATCCAGCTTGGCACAAACCAATTTCTGATCTTTTGAGTCACGTTTCTAGCATCTCTCAGAGGTTTCTGTTTCTGTGAAAAATTTGACATGAATGTCAGTTAGGACTTGGAAGTAACTGGTCCATCTTCTCTTCCTCCCAGTATAAGAAGCACCGCTCTTCTCATGCGCATACCAACAACTTTGCAAAGTCCGTGGTCAACCTTGTAGATTCTGTAAGTAGCCTGGTTTCCTTGAAACTTTTTTTGTTAATCCAAAAAGCATGGCTCATATCCCTTTCTCTGTGGTCAGTGATAATGTTAGCTATTTCTTGCATGAAATGAAACAATGTATTTATAATGTTCCCCTGGTGAAGAAACTGTTGGATAGAGAGCTTTGTAAGAAAATACCGTCTGAGGTTCAGCATTCTCAGACTTCCCAAGAAGCTTTAGTGTTTTTTTTCTTTCCTCTAAGCATATTGACTTTCATTAATTATCATTTTAATTCTACGTATCTGTGGGGTGCAGTGATATAATTTGATACATGTGTACGGTATCTAATGAGCAAATCAGAGTAGCTAGCATCGCCACCTCCTTAAACAGTAAGAAATTTTTATTAACCCACAGTAATTGTATAGCATTGCCTCTGTTATTACCAGAGTCCATGGGGGATAAAGTGCAACGGAAAAAGACCGTAAGGCCTGGAAATTATTCTCAGTAAATGAGGCTTTATTAATAACTACTTGAGCTTTTCCTAAATATTTTTGCGTAAGTAGAGAAGTCCTAATGGATTGAGGCAGCGTGTGCTAAGAGGATTTAGATAGATGAAAATCTCAAGGCTGTGTATTTATTATCTTAGTTCTCCCAGGGTGGAATGCTTCAGCCTTATTTTCTAGTATTCTAGGTGATAGAATTAGGTGTTGTTGCCACACAAAATGATTTGGAACAATGAAATGTCTTCCTTCCGAGGGGTGTGACCCTACATACCCTCACTACTGACAGGCTTTCCCCTCGTGCTACTTCATAATTTCCAAAGAATGATCGTTTAGATTTTCTTCGTGTTCCCTGCCTTAGGTTGCATCCACCCAGGGCTGAATTTCATACATTGTATTCAAATAAATAATTAATTGAGTTGCATAAATTAACTTATATATTTTGATGTGAAGTGCTACTTTGTTAAGCTAAATACATTTTTTATCTTGTATTTATTGTATGGTCCCTCTTAACTGTAAGAAAAAAAATCTTTTTTTTTTTTTTTTTTATAAATTGCCAAGCATCTAAATGCTACTCACTCTGAGGATCTGCCTTTTAAACAGCCCCAAACCACCCGTCATGTAAATATTCATAACATATTTTGTGCACCTAGCATATGTTATGTGCCTCATAGGCACAGCTGACAAAATTGTAATATGAGTTGATGTGCATAGAATATGTAATATAAAATTAAGGTTGAACCCCCGAGAGCTGGTTTACATCTGCCTTATTACTTTTCTTTAATTTCAGCTCTTGTCAATCTGCTCACAGGAAAGCTATAACTGGATATGGAAAAGAGAATCTTAAACACATCTTCTCCTGTGCAAAAGCTATTTATTAGAGGCAGCATCTCTGAATTAGTCATTTTTGCATGATTGAATAAAATCATACTTTGCAAAATTTAATTTTTAGTTTATGTTATATTTATAAAATCCTGAAGCTGATCGCCCATTGCAGAAATATATTGCACTTAACTCATTTTTGTGTAAAGCCATTATAGCTTCAATTTGATGCTAATTTCTTTATTGACTGTCTTCAAAGGCTGTTTCATTTACTTTCTTTTAAAAGTGAGGCAACTTGGCAGCTCTGGTTGAAGTTGCTTAATTCTGTGAGTTATTTATTTGGCCCAAAGTAGAGGAAACAGAAGAATAACAAGATGTGTATGAGTGACGCCTCTCTGAAGTGAGAGTGAGATTCGTGACTCAAATCTGTCCCCCCAGCCCCTGCACTTGGCCTCAGCACTGTGATTCTCTCTGAGAGTTATTATATTGTGTAGCAAGGCAGCTGTACTGTTTGATGAACTGTCCCAAGCCTGCAGGTTATATTACACTTAGAGTCTCTATGTCAGGCTCCGGCTTGTTGTCTCCTGTGGGGTTTGGAAAGGTTATTTTGCTGAACCCCGTTGACAGTGCAGGTCCTGACTTGAGAACCTTGACATCCCTACATTCTCATAATATGCCGAGCAACTGAAAATGTTGAGGCGGGGGTGGAAATAATCTTTAAGGAGAGAAGAGAATACAGAGTTGTGTGATTTTTCTTCTTTATTTTGGCTCTTGGAAAAGAGAAAAGGAGAAGCAGATTCTGTATGATTAGCTAATTCTGACCCCATGTTCTCTCCCCTCCCCCACCTCCCTTCCGCTGACTGACTCACTGATTGTGCATGTTTGACCCAGTGTTTTCCTCCTGCACCTGTCCTGTTGTATACCCCCAGATTTACAAGGAACAGCTCAACACCAGGGTTGTCCTGGTGGCTGTAGAGACCTGGACAGAGAAGGATCAAATTGACATCACCATTAACCCTGTGCAGATGCTTCATGAGTTCTCCAAGTACCGGCAACGCATCAAACAGCATGCCGATGCGGTCCACCTCATCTCGTACGTGTTTCTTCAGGCTCTTACTGGGGTTTTGGCTGGACGATTATCTTTAGTACCTTATTGTATCAGTCAGCTCACAAACCAGAGGGCAGTGACTTCTGCAGAGTTACTGTTGGTCCCCTTCTCTGTTCATGGAGGTAGAATTCCAGGTCTGGAACACTGTGGTCCCATGGCCTCCAGCTCTACTGTCCAAGCACAGAGCTATCCTTAAGGTCACATCACAACCCAAGGTGCCCCTGGTACTGTTGCCTTCCCTCCAGGCAGCAGCAATGCCTGGCTTGGAGAGAGGCAAGAGGGCACTCCCTCTGTAAGGCCAGCATCTGTAAAACAGGTTTGTTGAAAGCTTGTGTATGGTTGCTTTGCACAAGTTTGCTCGATCATCGTCACGTGACCACACCTAGCCATAGGAAGTCTAGAAAACACCTTTTCAGACAACCACTGAATGCAGGTGTGTTTCTGTCAATAAAGAGGAGGGACATCTCCCATCATGGTTCTGTCCTGCAATCAAGCCAGGCAACACACTCCTTTCTTCTGTCTCACCTTTACCCTTTACTCCCCTCCTCTTTCAGCCTTTATCAATTTATAATAATGAACAATAGATATTCTTTAGTAGAAAAAGAGTCAAATGTGTTTATAGCAGCATAGATGGAAATCTCTTTAAATACAGGGTTGTTTGGTTTTTAATTTCCTGTTGGGAGTGGCTTTTAGAATATCTGGCATGGGAGAATTAATATGTTTTAGGAGTGTTTATGTGATGTTTTCTGACAGTACCTTGTTTTCTTAAGGCGCGTGACATTCCATTATAAGAGAAGCAGTCTGAGTTACTTTGGCGGTGTATGTTCTCGAATTAGAGGGGTTGGTGTGAATGAGGTAAGTTTCATGGTTTCTGTAACTAGAGCTCTGTCTTTACAGCTAATTTTGTTCTTCATTAAGGCCCCGTGTATACCCCTTCTCCCGCAAGTCTTCAACAATGACGTTGCGATGTAGTGTGAGTGGCTCAGATCAGTAAATGGAGCCCTAAGTTCATACTGACAGCTTTTGATATCACCATGGTTGTTTTGCACTCTTACGGTATAAACATTACCTGAAAATTGGCTCAGAGATTTTTAGGTCTATAGTTGACATGTTGAGTGTTTATAAACGTATCAATTTTTTGCCTGTGACTCTTTTTTTTGTTTGTTTTTAATGCTTTCCTGTATTTGTTAGAATTAGCTCATTTAAATAAAAATTTTACAGATTATATTTTGTCTCTACATAAATTTTAATTTTTATGTTTTCCACTTAAGTTTGATATGAACTAAAACAATTACTTTTTGTATAGAATCATTGTTTGGTTACCTTTATCATGAAAATTTTTAATATGAGAGAAACACTCCAAAGCCTAGCCAACTATATCAAAATCCTGGTGAGCACTGGAATAGGTCTTATTAGGCAGTTTCACTTGAGACTTGAGAATGCTTTTAGGCAGTGGGAGACCTTTCCTGACATATTTGAATATGTTGAGTTGGAGCACCGTCTTGGCCACTTTCATATTCTGTTCCCATGTGGAAACTTCCTGTTTTGAAAGATGCTTGCGGGGCACAGTCTCAAGGGAGAAGTGATATAAAGAGCACACACCATCTTTAGACGTTGTAAGGCTCTATTTAGGGACTTGAAATGATATTGATAACAATGAAGAAGTAATAACTGGTTTTGTTGCACTCTCTCAAATGTTTTCCACATATTTTCAACTCCAAAAAACCAGTATGGTCTTCCAATGGCAGTGGCACAAGTATTATCACAGAGCCTGGCTCAAAACCTTGGAATCCAGTGGGAACCTTCGAGCAGGAAGCCAAGTATGTACACCGACCCTCTTACTCCAGTCTGCCTGTCATTCTGTGTTTATAATGCATACCCAGTCACTGAGAATGCTTTATTTCTATATCACTGTGGTTTAATTAATCTCATGCCTTAAAAAATAATCCTGAGCATTCTCAATCTTCCTTGGAGATTTAACCATTTGAGCATAGACATAAAATGCCAGATACAGCTCTGTGGGGAGATTATCACAGATGCAGTACACTGGGAATGAGAGCTACAGTATATAAGGAGCTCATATTCAAATGCTAACCACACTCACCCACAAGGTCACATCCAGAAGGTGAGCCCTGGTCTCCCCTAAGCAAAACCTGCTACTGGCCCTTTAAGCTTGGGATGCATAGGAGTGGGACACAGTTGTCCTCTGGTGCAAAGATAGGTCCAAGGGGAAGCTCATCCATGGCTCCTAACCCATGGGGCACCACAGTAAGGACAAGGGACTGTTGATGCCACTCTTTCCCTTGATCAGATGAGAGAAGGAAAGATAGGAAGGGCTAACTTTTCAAGTGGGCCGAGTATTGAGGAATCATCAGATATTTAGAAGCCCATGGAAATATCTGGTTCCTTTTAAAATCAGGCTAAAGTCCATATCTCATTTCCTTTAAAATCAGGATAAAATCCAACCCAAATTACAGTCTCTTTGTGTGAGCACGGTCGTCAAATATAATCTTGGTACATTTTGTGGTAGAAGGCAAAGCATCACAATGGGACCTCGTGGAGAAAGGGAGCAGCATGTTCGTCCATTGTTCATTTAATGAGAAAATAAGCTGAAATCCTCACTCTCTCATTATAATCGTGAGGGCTAGGAGTGAAAGAAACCTCTCTTCCCACACAGGCCTTCCCAGAGAAGAAAAGAAAACGGCATTGTCTTGCATGCTGTCCTCTGTGACTGATATGTAGTACTGTGGAGAGGTAGAACTGTATCTATGCTCCCTTGATGGTCCGTTAATGATCAAATACACATAGTCATGACAAGCACTCAGCAACACTTTACTAATCTCTACGAACTTTATCTACTAAGATCTTGCTCAGACTATTTGCTTTCTCAAGGAAGTGGCCACTCCACTTTAAAGTTTCAGAAGTTGACTCAGATAGCTCAGACTCAGGAAGGAGAACATTGGGTTCCGTAACTTAGTTGAAAATCCTGGAGGCCAGTGCTGGGGTCAGCTGAGATGTTATTGAATTGAATGGTGCAGTAGACTGGGATGAGATTGGTCCAAGTCTCTGGCTGATGCTGGCACTGACACCAGCAAATTGAATTTTATTCTTTAGCTGCCCTGTGTCTGAAGGGCTTCAGTGACATTGTGCTGTATTCATACAGATAGTCTGAGAATGCCATCTATCTGTGTGAACCCTAAAGCCATTCTGGGAGATAGATAAAGAGACATTGCTTCCATTTTAAAGCAGACACCCCCCCACCCCCCAAAAAAAAGTTGAGTGTATTTTCTATGGGACTTCTCCTTGATTAAAAGGTAGACTAGAATTCAGCTTTTTGTTTCTAGCCAGTGATACTTCTAACTAAACATTGGACTTTAGAAATCTAATCAAGGTATCTGAGTAACAAAAATGAAGAGCGGCCCAAGGTATTTTTTTCCCTTAGGAAGCAATCTCTACTCCAGGGATAAGGGCCATTGACCTAAAGGAAATAGAGTCTTGACACTCTGTATTGAGGAAGTTTTGCAGGAGCTGGTACAAACTAAAGCTGTGACTTTGTCTCCCCTCCCCCTTTGTTGCTGCTGTTTCATTGGGCTAGAGTGTGAATGCATAGAGTCCTGGGGCGGCTGCATCATGGAAGAAACAGGGTAAGTCTGCATTACTCTTGCATGTGATGTATGCCCATTGCAAAAATGGCTGCATATATAATCATTAGAGGCACAGTCTCTCAGGTACTGGTCTTTTAGGCTAAGCACTTAGTATAAATTCAGTAATTAATTGTGTGATATTTTAAAACTGACAGTGCTAATTCACTTTATGTTTTAATTTTTAATTTAAGGTTGTGGAGAGAAGGGAAATGTATTAGCCGCTTCTATTGATTAACCCTTACAGGAATCACGTGACTAAATGCCTCTGCATTTAGTGGAGGCATTAATCTTTTAATATACTTAGAAGCAATACAAGCAGATGGTCTACCTGATGCAGCCAGTGAACGTCAATTCAGTCATCCATTTACATGTTGAGGAACTTATAAATGCACGTTTATGGTAATAAATTTGTAGTGCATTGTTTGGAGAGTCATCAGAGCTTTTTTAAAAAATTAATTCAGAGTTATAATGCCTAAATAAAAGAGTCACCAAGTGGTGGGCACTTGTGCACTTGGACCAGCTGTTCCACAGGACTGGTGGCCTGAGTCCTGGTACCACTGCTATTTCCGTAAGAGTCCTGTGCTTTGTAGACCATTGCCAGTAAGTACCCTAGGCTATTATCTGCTTTAGTGGCGAGAGTTTTCTTTCTTACTGTCTTTGCTCAGGCCAAACACCTGCAGACTGGGGATTTTTGGTCCTGCCATTGTTCTGCACTGATGCCAAGGAAACCCTCTCCTTCCCTGGGGGGCCTTCTTTGTCCTTACATGGAAAGGAGAACGTTTGTGCAGTTAGTTGTTACCCCTGCGACGTCAGAGCGTAGTCCTAGAAATGCAGTGTAATCTTGAAATGCTTGCCTTCCCCGGCCACATTATTTGTGCTCCGTAGTTGAGTCCTTTAGGATGATGCAGGCTTAATAGGTGCCATAGCAAAGAATGATGTTAGTATGCTGCTTTTGTATGGCGATATTATTGCCTTTTAAACTGTCGATTTCTAAATGAGTTTTGGATAGGATGTAACAAACTATTTGAATATATTTTCTCAAAGATATATTTGGTATACGTCTCCTAAGACATTACTGTCAATAGAGGTGAGTTTTAATTCTACACATACCCTCATACATAAAACTATAGTATTATATCCTAGAATGGCCTATTGCAGACGTTCCCAAGGAACCAATGTGGATGATTTAGCTTAACCTTGAGGTGTGTATGATATTCCCCTGTGTGGTGACATAGGGGTCTTAATTTGATTGAATAAATCACAGAGACATTCATTTTTTATTCATGCTAAATCATGAATATTGCTCAATAATTGTATTTGAAATGAAGAATGAAGAGCCATTGCTCACGGGAGCATTCCTTAATTCTGTTTTGCTGTGGGCATACACACTAATAACATATGCATGTATGATCCAGCATGGTCCACACGTCCTTCAGGGTTTACTCATTTACTCACATTTTGGATTGTTGAAGCCCGAGTAACACTGTCTTTAATAAATTGACCTTCCAGACTCTTCTCTGAAAAACAAGGTCTAGTAGGCTGCTGGACCCCCTTTCTTCAGAATAGAGTAAAAGAAAGGTCGCCTCTACTGAGACATAGTAAATAAAAATAGTCAAACTTTAAAACCTAGCCTTGATTTAAGATTTTGTAGCAAACCTTTCAAATGACGTGTTTTAAGACAGATTTCAGTCAGGAGGGTTGGTAGCTTGGGAGTGACAAAGCTCCTAGTCTGTGATGGTTTTTATTTTCCCTTCTTCTATGGACTGCTTGTATCCAAGCATCTTGCCAAATACTTGTATTGATCTATCGACATCCATTTTGAATTTTTGATAGTTTTAATTTTTTTTCTCTAGTATTGCTTTTGTGAAATTCTTTTACATAATTGTTTCCTTGTTTCTTCAGGGTGTCCCACTCTCGAAAGTTCTCAAAGTGCAGCATTTTGGAGTACAGAGATTTTTTACAGAGAGGAGGTGGAGCGTGTCTTTTCAATAGGCCAACTAAGGTTAGTGACTTAATTTTCCAATAGTAAGAATGGGCCAAACATCAGAGATAGTTCTCAGAAAGCAAGTCTCTCGTCACACGGTTTAACACACTACTACAAGCAATCTCCCTTTCTCAGCTTCAGGGATGGCAGAAGTTCAGGTAGGAGCCACTAAACCCAAATGATAGATGTTCAGTTGTGGAGAGCCTCTGCATTCTCAAGATCAAGCAAAAGATCAAATTGGGGATCAGTGCTCAGTGCTCACTTGCAGTTCCCCCAAATGCAAAAATTCTTCAGAATTTTATGCTGGTGTTTTCACTTTTCTGCTAAGATGTAGGGAGTCAGAATGGGAAGAACTTTTACTTAGATCCCTTCTTTGCTACTAATCTTGTTTAACCTTGACATTCCTTCTGGAGACTTAGTTTTCTCCTCCCAAGAGTTTCACCTACGTCCAGCTCCAAGTCCTCCACTTTCTGGGGTGACCTGGTCCCAGGCTGAAGCCTTACTGATGTCAGCCAAGCAAAATGTGGTCCTGATCTAACATTTGCAAGTTCCATAAATACCTCAAGTATTTCTACTACAGAGTTCTCTTCCCCTGGAAGCCCATGCTGTCTGTCATTGGTGTTTCACAGGAGTATGTATAAACAAAATTGCAATTCTTCAAGCACAAATTTAAAGAAAATTATACATTTCTGGAAGAGGTTTTTAGGAGTTTTCAGAAAACACATTTGACAATAAAACTAAATTTTGAAACTCTTCATTTGGCCCTCATGATATAAATATTTATTTCTTGCTGTAGAAGCATGAAATTGTTTGATTATAAGATGTGTTCCAGTCCCTTTGACGTAGAACACTGCCAATCATCATACTTTCCTAAAGTTCACCAGAGGCAGACTTCCCAAGCTGACAGGCTAGCACTTTTGCAGAAGACTCTCTGTTTTTATAGGAGTATGTGTGGAAACAGAGCAGGCCAGAAGCTGAAAAGAGAACTGGCAGTATTAGCAGATGGTATTAAAATTTGACCATGGGATAAAAATTCACTTTTCCTTTAGAATAACACCTCACATGTCAGATAGAGTTCATTTGTATAGAAAATGTTCGATACTCTGCAAATTTAAAGAGTGGCAATATTGTGTTGACCTTCTCTTTAAAAAAAAAAAACAGTCACCAAGGCAAACAACAGATAGACTCATTTATTCTATACTCACAAGCAAATGATACAGCTGGGGTTGGAATGAAAGCTTGGAACCTGACATCCTTGAGAAATCTCAGTAAAGACAAAGCTCTGTAAATCTCAAGGGAACCAAGACTTTAAAAGTGACTTTGCACCATTAAACTAGGCTGCTGGTCTTTCCTGGCAGTGACCTCTGGGCACAGAAACCAGAAGTCTTCAAGGCGTCTGAAATGACTGAGATCTGTAATGAAGAAC
Source organism: Arvicanthis niloticus (assembly GCF_011762505.2). NCBI lineage: Eukaryota > Metazoa > Chordata > Mammalia > Rodentia > Muridae > Arvicanthis > Arvicanthis niloticus. Next base: position 119,332,490 of record NC_047660.1, on the reverse strand, counting down.
TCATGTGAACTGCTTGCAGTTTTGAATTGCATGGTGCATGGCTAGTGTTACCTTGCCTTGAAGCTGGCAGCTAGTTGTAAGCACTGTGCTTAAGGAGACAACACTAGCTTGTTTGGAGACGTTAAGGTTCTCTGGGATATACACAAAGATCCGTCATTACATTTCTCAGATTGCCTGTAAGCAGGAAGAAAATTATCCTGGTAACTTGGGAATTTCACACACACACACACACACACACACACACACACACACACACACAATATGTTTACATATTCAATTTCAGAAGTTAGATACAGGATTATTTTCCCTTTTAAACTACAAATTACAATGATCAAAAAAGAAGGCCCGTGAATTCCAGTAGAGTAGTTTGTATGTATATGCCAAAAAACTAATTTTTTCATCCCTAGTGTTCTTAGTCAATGAATATATGCATAGGCGTGTGTTGCTTGTTATTTTCAGTTTATATGCATATTTTCTTGGCTTCAGAAAGCTTCCCAGTTGCTGTAATTTACATCTGGTTTGAGATAGTGATCAATCTCAGGAAGGGGAAAGAACCCAAGAACTAAAGGATGGGAAACCTGGTACCAAGTATCAGTCATCTTTCTACTGCCCTGTCTCTTTCTGTTTTCTCCTGCCTGCCAATCAAAGTAGCACAGAGATTAGCACTGTTGCCTCCCATCCAACTTGGCTGGAACATTTCCTTACTTCTTTTAATAGTCCTTCCTGGAAGTAGTAGAACCAGGCAGGCCTTTCTTGTGTAGACTCAGTGGGAGATGACTGTTCATAGATGTGTGGCTCCTGGGGGCAAGCTCTTCCTCTCATGTTCATGGCTCTGAGCATTTGTGTTGAGGTGTGCTGTTCCAGATTCCCCTCCTCCTACAACACACACCCAGAAGTGATAATCATACCCAGGGAAATCCTGTTCCAGCCAATAGATACAGACACCTTTGTCATGAGTAAGCTATTTTCTCAATGGTCTGTCTACAAAATTTTTATCCAGAAACAAGTTCATGGCACCACTGAGAGGAATATTCTAGAAATTTCCTCTGCTACGAGTGCAGCAACGACTGAGAGATTTCTGTTTATTCACACGTTTATACATTAACTTAACATACTTATTTATTTTCTTTATGAAACTAAATTTGGTATTAAGAGATTGGGTATTTGCACGTGGTTAATTTATCGTAATTCCTAAGTTATTGAATTAACTTTCTTTCTAGTCACAGATAATTCAAGAAATGCAACGGTGGGACTTTGTGTCAGACGATGCAGGTTTCTTTTCAATGAGGGTGATGGATTTGAATCTCTGACAACATTGTTCTAAGCTTATTGGCATTTCCTTAGTTGTACATCGCACATTTGGTTTTGACTAAACATATTTATCTTTCTGACAGTTTGGATGTCTTCTTGGCTGCCTTTAGTCAAGTCAGCAGATTAGATATCTATGAGTCTTATTAGTAATACGTTTGAGCTCCATTAGAAAACATGGGAAGCCATCTATTTCTCTTGACAGCTCAGCTCCATAGTCACTCTAGTGCTGGAAGTTGTCTCTCAAGACCCCACCAAGGAAATCCCCAGAGATACCACCTCCTTTCTAAAGTGACTTTTAAGAGTGTTATTAATAAGCAAATAGTAAGACACACAGTAGTAAAAAAGAGACTAGAAGGATGGCTCAGCAGTTAAGAGAATTTGCTGTTCTTTCCGAAGACCAGAGTTTGGTTTCCTGCACTGACACTAGGCAGCTTCTAACCATTTGTATGCATATACTTACATAGCTACACACAGAATGCATAAGTAAAAATTAATATAAAGTCATAATAAATCATAGAAGAATCATATGATACAGCTGTGTAAATGGCCAGCTTGCCGTCTGGATTTCCTGCAATAAATGCAAAACCTTTTCTTTGTGTTCTCCAATCTCTTTCAGCTGTTTGAGCCCACGGAATGTGGAAATGGCTATGTGGAGCCCGGGGAGGAATGTGACTGTGGTTTCCATGTGGTAGGTGTAAGAGGCTATCTCTACTTTTGGCTCAGCTCATCCTCCGAGCTGAGAAGAACAACAGTGGAGAGCAGACATGTTATCATTCATTGTGGGGTCACTGACTTCTTATTTTTTTCCCCTGATTGCTATGATCAATGCTTTGTCCCAGCTCAGACACGTAAGAATTAGTCATGTTGTTGTTGCAGCCGTGTCTGAAAAGCTTAATGGATTGTTCTAATCAAATTCCTGACCTTTAGAAAGTTAATTCAGAGCTCATATCCATCTCAGGCACCTTGTACAGAACCCTGAGCATTTTCTCATGCTGCATTTATTTTTTTCCTTTATGAAACAAAACCTGGGTACTAAGAACATGTAATAGTTACAGAAGCTTGTGTGGGGATGCCTGTTAATGAATAAGCATACTCTTGGGAGATCACTCTGCTGAACAACATGGCAGGAGTCTGTCATCATTTAAAGTGATTGATTTCTCTAAAATGTTAACCTACTGTTTATAGAACCCTTGTCATCTGATGCATAAACTGCATGTGGAGGGAATACTGAACGGGCAGTGGTGTGTTCCTGGTTTACTCAAAGGAGTGTTTTCTTTAGGAATGCTATGGAGTTTGCTGTAAGAAATGCTCGCTCTCCAATGGGGCCCACTGCAGTGACGGTCCCTGCTGTAACAACACCTCCTGTCTTGTGAGTCCCCTGGAAGTTTCATCTTTCTTTCTCGTTCCTTGACAAGTTAGTCAACTGTGTCAGTATGTCTGTTGAGCTTTTGAGTGACTTGATACACATTTATGTATGTTAGCTCAGTGATGCTGGTGATTTTATCGAACTTCAGTGGACCACAGCATGCATCTCTTCTGTTACTCAGTTTACTCTCCTATCCTCCCAGGCCTCCTCTAGAGGGTTTACCCACCCCTACAGCCTCCAAACTAAACAAGTTACCCTATTAACATAGACGAACAGATTAAATCATAGAACAGAAGAGGAACAATTCTGTTGATCTTTAAAATTACACAACCTATTTTCAACATTCAGTTTTTAAAAACTTACCCTAATTTGTTTTAAACACACAGTATAAAAACTAGTACTTATATCTCCCACTTGGCTTTTTGAATCTTATAGCTAGGTTAGGAACTATTTACATATGGTCACGTGTGTGCTTGGATGTGGTGTGTGTGTGTGTGTGTGTGTGTGTGTGTGTGTGTGTGTGTGAAGTCTTCCACCTTCAGTGACTGACAGTTCTTTTCCAAAAGTCATTACCCCTTTATCTCATATGTCAGATCTATGACATTTCAAATAACTATAAAAACTACATGATTTTATTGCTTTTTTTTTCCAATACCAAGGAGGTTCTACATCATGATATTTATTCTAAGAGATTTCAACTTAATTTGTGCTTGCTTCATATTCCCTACCAAATGGTAAATTGCTTGAGGCTAATGAGACTTCATATTTTGCCCATCCTTTGCCAGACAAACCAAATATTTTGTTCATCATAGGCAGTCATGGATGCCTCTGAAGGTGATTTATAGGAATTCATTGTAATTTTGTTGTGTGTATTTATCTAAAGCAAGATTAATACTCAAACTAATGCACAAATTAGTTATGGTTGAGTGTGTGTGTGTGTGTGTGTGTGAAGATTATGATAAAGCCCAGGCTTGTTGGTGGATGCAGGAATGGCATCTTTGTTGAATACAATGAATGCTACTTCCTAATGCTGTGTTTTACTTTGTAGTTTCAGTCACGAGGGTATGAATGTCGGGATGCTGTAAACAGCTGTGATATCACTGAGTACTGCACTGGAGACTCTGGCCAGGTATGGAAAATCACATTTTATCTTTTATATTGTGCAAGACATGTTTTAAATCCTTCAATAAAGACTTTGAGTGTAGACCTATTTTGGTTTCTTTATTATAGATTTGTTTTCTAGATATTTATAGCTCTCTACCAAACTATTACTTAGGGAAGTTTGGTATTGTATTTTGGGATTTTCATCTTTCTCTCTCTTTTTTTCTAAATTCCTCCTTTATAAATATCTTTAGATGATTTATACTCAATTTATAATGTTTTTCTCCTTAGGTTCCCACATCTTACATGCTGTTTTCAAACATTTTGAACAAGTTTTTAAAAAAACAAATGTTGGAAGGGAGCTGATGTAGGAGACTGGGGGCAAGCAGAATCACTGTGTCTGAGATCAGAAGGCCAGGTTTCTCCATCACTGCCGCTGGCCCCATGCATAGGCCTCTTCTCGCTTCTGTGCTTTGGCATGATTTTGGTCCATTAAAATGATTATAATGCTGTAATTAATATTGACTTCTTGACTCCCTATTTGTATAATTTTAGTGCTTTTTATTTATAGCATGTTATTATATGGCCCTATTTGCCACTCAAATGAACATCTGTTGAGTTACTTGCCAAGTGCTGCTGTACATGCCAGGATATAGAAGGGAACATGGTTGTTGAGTTCTTCCTCTAGTGAAACTTAGGTTCTGTTGTGTGTAGAGAGTCAAATAAATTAAATATATATTACATGTATATATTATAAATATATATACACATATATACACATATATGTATATATACATATATGTGTATATTATAAATATATACACATGTGTATATATTATACATATATACACATATATACATATGTGTGTATGTATATGTATATATGTGTATTTATATATGCTATATAAAAATATGTGTGTGTATGTGTACATACATGTATATATGTACACATGCATATATACATATATATTTTTATATTATATAAGGTCCTGTTGTAAGGAGGATGTGGTAGGATAGTAGGTTGGGATAGCAGCTGTGGAAGGAGTTACTTTCTAAGTAAGCAGCAAATGTAGAGGCGTGGTTTCTTCGGGATGTGGAATGAAAGCAGGCAGAGCTGGAGGACAGAGGCAAAGTTTCAAAGGATGTCAGGGTTCTGGCAAGGGGACCTGTATGACACAGTAAGGATTTTGGATTTCATTTGACTTTTGCTTTCTTTCTGATGTGTCTTCAGAAGTTTTTCCTGTGCCAACATCTTGTTTTATGATGGTATGCAAATTTATCAGTTGATTTTTACCCAGAGATTACCTATTAGATTTCAGTAATTTTTCATTGTTTTATCAGTATAGAAGTAAAGACTTTCATGCATTTGGAGGAATATCTCTCCTACAGGGTTATCTCTGTAGGATATGTTTCCAGGATTGGAGTTGCCAACTGCAAGGTAGACTGATGTCCACTGGGGTCACGATGAGCATGGTGCAGTTTCAAGTCAAAAGATCATCTTATAAAAATGAAAATGGCTGGCTTGAGTTATAGCCTTAACTTAACTTAATGCCAGGGCCACGTGAGTCTTCCAGGAGACTGTGGTCAAACTGTAGCAGGTTACTGACACAATTGGTTCTAGCATGGCTTCCTTGCAGATAGCCTGAAGAAGCAGTGGACAATGCTTGCTTCCCACCCAGACTAGACTTTCTGGCTCAGAATGCCTAATTATTCTTCACCACCTTATCAACCACTCAGTACAGTAATGAGAAAGCAGAGTGCTTGGCATTGTACTGAGTTGCTGGAAGGTAACATGAGAAAAGAGAAAGGAGAGATGTTAATTAACCTTTAGAAAGGTCTTTGTGTTATTACCCATGGCTCTGTTAGTGATACAGCACATGGAAATATGTCCTGACTTTATTTATATGTGTGTCACTCTTGTGCATATGTTCCTCATATTTAAGTATGTAAACAGATTCCTTTGTGATTTTTTTTTGTATAGTGTAATGACAGAGTACAAGAATTGCACATTCTGCCTTTCATAAAGTATAACAATTTTGATGTACCATTTGACTGTTTGTTTTATTAGGAGAGTATTATTTTTTTTTATAACTGAAATATATGTCCTCGGATCTCATGTTCAGCTTTTTTTTTTTTTTTTTAGAAGTGTAGTTTTCCATTTCAAATTTTAATTCCTGAATGCTTTGTAGTCTGATGGAAAAAAGGCTTTTAACGTGGGGATGTTGGGGCTGGAGAGAAAGCTCAGTAGATAAAGTGCTTGCTGTGCATGCCTTAGGACCTGAGTTTGAATCCCCAACATCCTCATGAAAGCCAGATGTAGTGGAACATGCCTGTAGTATAGGCATGAGAAGCAGAGACAGGGGACTCCCTGGGCAATTAGTGTAGCTGATGGATGAATTTCCAGTTCAGTGAGAGACTCTCAAAACATAGGTATGGAGAGTGATAAGAATATTTGCAATATCAATCTCTGATATCCATAGGCACATATGGATCATACCAGTGTATACATACCCACATACACCACTCACACACACATACACAATATATGTGTGTGTGTATATACATATATACACACATATATTTCTGTATGTATATATATATTCATATACACTGCACACATACACATATAGAAAAGTAAAGTAAAATAAAATAAAATAAAATAAAATAAAATAGAGACTCTTTCCTCAACCTATTTTATTGTCTAAGTAATGCAGTTGGTTTTCTTTTTACTTCATGTGTCTTTGGTGAAAACTGTATTGTTATTCTTTCCATGGCACATTAGAATAGAATGCTATTTTATTAATAATTTAAAAATGTGATCATCATAATAAACCCAAAGTAGGCAGTTAAAGTAGAAGGAACTAAAATCCATAGTATTTACTTCTATTTTATAAAAGACAGTGGAGTTTGAGTTTATTGATATTCAGAGTTTTATGAAAATAGAACCTCTAAATCCCTGAGAACCGTGCACTACGTGGCTGCATTACACCCTTGTCTTTTTTTTTACTTCATGCTTTTAGTTAGTTTTTATATTAGCATTTACTGATGTCTCCGAACTCTGTTTTTCTTTTCTTTTTTAAACACACACACACACACACACACACACACACACACAAATATAATAAGATAAAACAAAAACCCATCATATTGAACAAGAGAAGCCAACAGAAAAATAAAAGAGCCCTGAGAGAAGGGACAGGACTCACTCATTCCCATGTTTAGGAGTCTTGTAACTGCACTAAACTGAAAGCTATAGAATATCCACAGAGGATTTGCTACACACCCTGGCAGGCCTGCAGTTGCTGCACCAGTCTCTGTGAGTTCATATGAGCTTTGTTCAGTTGTTCAGTAAGGTCTTGTTCTCGTGGTGTCTTATCTCCCCCACTTCTTCACCTCCTCTTCCACAGGGTTTCCTGGGCTCTGAGGGAAAGGATTTGATGGAGACATCTCATTTAGAGCCACGTTGAACTTTCTTTTTTCATTGCACAGTTTATGACAGACTAATCAATACTCAAGCAACTGAAAGAAATCCGTAGCAAACAGTGCGGTGACATAGTAAAGATATTTGAAAGCTGTGATAATGGCCTCGGCGAGCACTGGAAATTAGTGGGGGATTCCACAACTTACAATAGGCACCACTGAGACTGCTTCTGCTGGATCTTCTTGATTGGCATCCCCGGTGACCCCCGGCAGCCGTGGTGCTCCGGGGAAATTCCGGAGCATCACAGCATTGCTTCACGGAGGAGAGTGCCCAGATCTGTTCCTGTTCTGAACATCCTTAGAGGATGTTAAGAACCTCTGGGTGATTTCACCATTAAACATTGCAGTGATTAGCAACTAGCTTTAATGAGTATTTATTTATTTGTTTGTTTGTTTATTTATTTTTGAGACACGGTCTTACTTTGCAGCCTAGTCTAGCCATAATCCTTCCACCAAGGCCTCCTGACTGTTAGGATTCCAAGTCTCTCAATTACTTTTCTATAGCCGTGACAAATGCCATGACTGAAACAACTTACAAAAGACCTGAACAGCTTTGCCAACTGGGGACCAAAGTATTCAAATATATGCACCCACAGGGGGCAATCTCATTCAGATCAGCACTGCAGGTGTGCACAGCCACATCTGTCTAACAACTGGCTTTTCTTAGTCTAAACTAAACCAGACTGATTGGAAACTACAGCACATGTACCTGTGACAGTTTATAATGAGGTTTTTTCTTTTCTTTTTTTCTTTTTTTTTTTTTTTTTGCCAGTAAAGCAGTCTCCCTTTTTCCCTCCTTCCTTCTTCTAGGAGCATTCTCACACCCCTTTTCTTTTTACTCTGGTTTTACTGGTTTTAGGGTAAGTGAATAATTTCTGATAGTTGATTAATGAGATAATGATTGCATTCCGAGGGAATCCAGAAAGATGGAAGAGGCCGCGTAGATCTCTTTTGTGTGGTTTGTTTACTGTCATTGTTGCATCCCTGAGATATGCAGGGCCAGGCAGTGAGAAGCTCTGGTGACTGCATCTGAAAGGGGCTCTCCAGCCTTTAGAAAGAGGCAGAACAGAAATTTTATTGCTGCATCCTGTAGTGTGTCACTGCTCCTGAGGAAAGCTGCATGCATCCTTTATCTTTCTTGTGATGAGCTCAATAAACGACCCTATACATGCAGCATAAAATAACTTCATTTTACCAGTATGGGTGATCCATTCATTTTCTGAGTCAGCTAGTAGTAATTGAACACCCACCACATCCTGGTGTTTTGTGCAGCGGGAAGCCAGACAGAAAACCCTGCCTGCATGGAGCTCACATAATCGTGGGAGCAGAAGCAAACAAACTAGGGAAATATATGGATTGTCAGGTGGTGGTAAATGCAGTGGAGAAGGAAAATGTAGGAAATGGGGGAGAGAAGATGCCAGCCAGCATGGGAGGGAGCTGCCGGGCTAAAGAACCTGGTTAAAGGGTGATAGTTGAGCAAAATCCCTAAAGAGAAGATGGGATGAGCCCAGCAGGAAGCAGGCAGTGGGCTGGCAGCATGCCTGGCATCTCATAGGGAATCAGATCAGCCGTTGAGAGAGCTGGGAATGAGGCCAGGGAGACGATCGGGTGTGGGTGGGAGAAGCAGACCACGTGCAACTTGGAGGGCTATTCGGAATTTTTGGGCAGGGGACCAACCCGTTCTGGTGTTCGTGTTTTAATGGATCTCTCTGGGGACAGTACCGGAAGCAGGGAAGGAAGGTTGGAGACTACAGTCCAGGTTATAATGTTGGTAGTTTAGACCTGGGATTAAATGGTAGAAACTGAGGAGAAGAGTTAGCATTTTGAAGTAAATCTGAGGATTTGCAGTCATACTGGATGGCGTGTGTGAGACAAAAAGACAAACAGGGGGACACAGATGAAGAAGAACAGAGGCTCTGGTTTGGGACCTGAGATGTTGTTGGGTTGAAAAGGTGTTTGCTGAGAAAATGACAAATGGGAGGGAGCTCACTGAATGTCCTTAAGCTTCTTCTTGCTCCTTGTCCCGTGGATATTTTTCTTTTGTATTTTCTTTCAACCTCGTGGCCCCTGACCTTTCCCCCACTCTCTTAAATGTTTAAAAAGTATAACTGGAGTCATTCTGGATAACTTCTGAGGAAAATGAAGTGAACTTTAAAATGGTGTCATAGATGGTTTGGTTAAAACAGCAGCGGCGGCGGCAGCAGCAGCAAGCCCCACTAAACCATAGATTATTCCAGTAACAAGTTTGGTTTGAGAGGTCAGAGTGATACTGCACTTACACTGATTACGTTGTGCTTCAAGATTGCTTCTTTTGCCTTTGCAAAAATGTCCCATAGGCACATGTCACAGTGTCACATGCAGATTTGACATTTACAAGGAGCTGAGCAAGGTCTTGCAAATTAGTTCTTAATGTGTCCACTCCTCCGCAGCAAGCTGATTCATTCTCCTTGCTGCCCATGCTAGTCCCTTCTGCTTGTAGCTCCTTGATAAGTGAACATTCTTCGCTCTCTAGCCATCTTCTGGTAAACAGAACAAGATAAGAAGAATTAACCGCATTAGACTTCATTAATGATAGAATTAAACTAAGTAATCCATTAATGGCATTAAATGTGCCTTTCTAAATGTTCCTAATTGTACACTTGCTTTCTCTTGTTTTATTCTATTAAACACATTTTCTGAAATGTTTTATGCATCTGTACATCAACTAAAAAGTTAATATTTTTCAGTGCCCACCAAACCTCCATAAACAAGATGGCTATGCCTGCAATCAGAATCAGGTACGCTGGGCTCCAAGGTTTCAGTGTCATTTAGAAAGGATTAGGGTCATTTCCCCCTCCCCACTTTCAACAAATGTTACTTAGGAAGAAAGTTTACCCAAGTAAATTGCAGTGGGGTTCTGCTTTACATCAGCTTTATTTCCTTCTGAATATTACGTCTGCTTAACCAGTGACAAATCGACCAGATTGAAGGAAAAGACTGCAACGTCTGAGGAAACTAGGAGTCTCATTTGCTGAGTTGTAACCATCCTTAAATAATTTCAACCTGTTTATTTGTTTTTTTTAAAGATAATAAACCTTTTCCTAAGTCAGTATTAAGAGTAGCTAAGTCATTTTGGTCTTATTTGCAGAATGGTACAGATGTTTTATTCCCCATAAAAATTTAAGTTTCAAGAATTATTTTACATTTAAAGAGACATGCTGTGCCAGGGTGCCCAGAGCTTCTACTTCTTTGATAACTTTGTTTCTTATTGGCCACTGTGAATAGGCTTGAGTATCCAATGAGGAGAACTTTGTGTAACTCACCCAGAGCTAGACCTTGTAGTCAGATTTTGGGGACAATGGCCCCAGTGTCCTGTGACTCACAATGTGTGTTCTTTTTCTCAGGGTCGTTGCTACAATGGCGAGTGCAAGACAAGGGACAACCAATGCCAATACATCTGGGGGACAAGTAGGTGGCATCCTCCGGCCTGATGGCCACACACCATTTCTTTTCCATGGTTCTGCTCTTCCAGGCTGTGACAGAGAGACACACAGCATGGAGTGATGCACAAGAAAAGTCCAGCGAAGGACGAAAGTAAAGAGATAGCATAAAAGTTAGGTGCAGGCCTGCAGGCCTGCAGGGGTAGAGAGCATCCGAGGCTGTGGGTTCAGTTCCCAATATACCTCAAATAATGCTGCGGATGCAGAGACCATGGGAACAGATGTTCAAGTGAGAAATCGTCATGGAAACCAAAGTGCCTTTCATTGACCGTGGCTGTTAAATCTGGGATGTTGCAGCTACCTGGGACAACAGTGTTGAGTGCCACAATCATAGCCGATGTCTGGCCACCTGCATAATTGCATAGTTTACTTGGTACCTTTCTGGTTTACCTTGTGAGCGTAGCAAGTGTGGTTTTGGGTTTTGAGGGGTGGGTTTTTTTTTGTTTTGTTTTTTGTTTTTGTTTTTTGTCTGTTATTCAATGTCAGTGATAACATGCAGGAATTTCTTTGATGGCAGACAGGACCTTGGTTGCAGACAGGACCATGGTAACGAATTTCAGACACTGGGAGCCGCCTTGCATATTTCCCCACCCACCTGTCAGCCTGCTTTCTTATACAGTTGAGCAGCACTTGTCCAGGAGAGGCACCACTAGCAGTTGCTAGGCCTTCCCTTATCAAGCATTGATCAAGAAAATGCCCCGCAGACTTGCTCAGTGACCAGTCTGATGGAGACAGTTTTTCAACTGAACTTCCTTCTTCTAAGCTGACTCTATTTTGTGTCACATTGACAAACACTAACCAGAACAGGAAAGCAGAGAAATGAGACTCACTAGCTAGCTAAAGTTGGCTCTTCTGAAATGGAAGAAAGTACACAGAAGTCACGTAAATGATTTCAGTGTTTGGCAGTTGTTATTTATGTGGAAAATTTAACTTCCGTGTTTCATTTCTGTAGAGATAATAAGAACATAACAACTTCTTCAAATTTAAATATCAAAACTCAAATGCTGATATAAAATCTTAGCAGAGCCAGGCATGTTGATCCATGCCTGTAATCTCAACATTAGGGAAGTTGAGGCAGGAGGATTATTAGTAGTTATAGGTCAGCTTGTATTACATAATGAGATCCAGGCCATCTGGGTCAAAAAAGTGAAGACTCTGTCTCAGAAAGATTAAAAAAGACATAACAACCTCAGTGAACTTAAACTTTAAAAATTAATCCCTGAATGTTAACATAAACAGGATTAAGAAGGCTGGAGAGATGGCACAGCCATTAAGAGCACCAGTTGCTCTTCCAGAGGACCTGAGTTCAACTCCCAGCCCTCACATGGTGGCTCACAACTGTTAGCAACTCCATTTCCAGGAGATCTGATGCCTTCTCCTGGCTTCCTTGGGTACCGCATGCACATGGTATACAACCTCACTTCTAGGCACAATGCCCATACACGTAAGACATAAAACAAAATGAAACAGGATTAAGAACACAAGCTTGTTTACTGTGTAGTGGTGGTGTATGTATTGCTGCTAGTGATGTTTCTCACTGGTGGTCTAAACCCACCAGCAAGATCTGGTTAGAGATTTCTCACATTGCAGACTGTGCTTTGCTGGAGCATTTTTGCACCAGCTCACAAAAGCTGCTAAAGTTTGGAAGTTTCAGTAAATCAGCAAAGGGCACATTCAGAGCTTGAAATCAGCACTTGCTTGTTTCCACCGTAGGAACAGGCAATCAAGTTTCCTTTTTGTCCTCTTTCTGGGAAGCAGTTGATGGACAGGTTTGTGGCACCCCACTGAGTGTGAGTGGCCCAGGGAACTAAAATGTGTTTTCTTCTCTCCTCCATCTCTGATAGAGGCTGCGGGGTCAGACAAGTTCTGCTATGAAAAGCTGAACACGGAAGGCACCGAGAAGGGCAATTGTGGCAAGGATGGAGATCGGTGGATACAGTGTAGCAAACAGTGAGTGGGCGGCCTCCCTGGGTTATAGTGACTGCTTCCAGATGCAAAAGCAAAGTGAACAAAAGTAGGGAGTTGTGGATGCACAGTGTGTCCCCATATGAACGTTAAAGGGTTAACTACATATGCGCTATTAAAAATAAAAATAGATAACTGTGTTTAGGAGAGAAAAAGCATAAAATAAAATGTACTGCCCTGGACCCTCTTCTCCATGTGACCTATGTATATTGTTTCCATCCCTCTGGGAGATGTACTTAGAAAAATAATTGCCAGGTCCCAGGGATGCATATTTTCTTTGTCATCAGATGACATAAAATGGTTGTGCACTAGGAAACTCTGCTGTAATATACGCTGTCTTCACCAATTTGTGATCGTACCAGATTTATAACATTTATCAACTCTGGTGGGTGGGAGCTGCCATCTTGGCATGGTTTTAATGTGCATTTCTCAAGCTTCAAGAGGCATTTCCACATTTCCGTGTACCATGGGCTGTGGACCTCCGTCTTGGTGACTTGACAGTTCACTTGTTCGTCATCATCCTGTGTGACTCATTGTTTATTGAACAGCTAGGCTAGGGTGGAGGTGGAGGTATCCTCATGACAGGTGAGTCATGTAATGTCCCCAAGGATGCAGATCACTGCTCCCCTTCGGCTTTACTGTGTTGACTTCTAAATTCTGACTCTTGTGAGCTCACAGTTGTCAGGTGGATGCAAAAGCTGCATGTTCAAAGGTGGAGCTTCATCATGTTCTTGCTTTTCCTCACATTCATTTCTAAGCAGCTGTGCTGCCCTCAGCTCTAGAGTAGGAAGGAGGGATGCACAGGGCAGGGGATGTCAGGAACAGGAGCATGATGCTATTGATATTGAATGACCAGAATATCGCTGGTCATTCTTTCAACAGTGCACACTTGACTGCCATGAGTGAAGCTGTCGTCCTTTAGGCAAGGAAGTGGGGCTAGCATGGCTAAGACAGTGTCTGAGTGCTTTTATTCTGTAATGAAGAGACTATTAAAGATCTGAGGGCTGGAAATAAGGCTCTGTTATAGATTGCTTGCCTGGTGTCTGCAAGGTTCTGTGTTTAGTTCCCAGAACTGTAACATGTAAAAAACGAATGTATGTGTAGTGGTGTTTTGAGCTGGATTCTTCTTGTCTTCTGCCTTCTCAAACCCTTGCAGTGATGTGTTCTGTGGATTCCTGCTTTGCACCAATCTTACCCGAGCTCCACGTATCGGTCAACTTCAAGGAGAGATCATCCCGACCTCCTTCTACCATCAAGGCCGAGTTATTGAGTGCAGGTAACACAGAAGTCAGGGGACCCAGGGAAGAATGATGCTCGCAGGTTTCAAACAAGACATGTTCAAAAACGTTGAAGATCAAAGATTTTGTAGTTCCGTCTTTTTTCTTCCACGTGAGGAACCACTTTAAAAATTGATTTGCAAATTTCAGTTGCCTAAAATCATAGTGGTTATCAGTAGTTAAGACCTTTTTCCAAATCGCAATCTTAGGAGTAGAGTTATGCTCCAAGTTATAACCCATAGTCCAAAGCTCAAGGTTAGAAGTGTTCAGCTTTAAAAATGTTTGTAAGTGCACAGTGAGGTAGCATGAGAATGAGACCCCAAACTAAGCATGGGTTTTTCATTTATACCTTATACACACGGGCTGAAAGGAATTTAATCATTTGTGCATCTGTTTTATTGACAGAGGACATAGGAACCATGTATATTAATTGAAATACCTCCACACAAACATACAGAACCTGTTAATTACACCCAACCATCTTTCCAGACCCTGCCACACAGTCTCAATCTCTACTCCTCTCTCTTCTCCCACGAAGCCAACTTTTTAAAGTTGATACATGTATGAGAGGGTGTGTTGTGCTTACCTTTCTGTGTGGAACTTATTTTAGATCTATTCTGGAAATGACAGGCTTCATTCTTCTTTGTGGCTAATACTGTTCTGTTTACACCATATCACCTATTTCCATTCATGGCTGGCTAGATTGATTTTGTATCCTGGCTATTGTGATAATGCCATAGAAAATATATAGTAGTACTATCTGGTATTTAAAAGAAACCCCCACACTGTTCTCCTGGAGACTGTACTAATTTATGTTCCCACTCAGAGTATATTAAGGGTCTCTTTTCTCCTGACTCTAGCCTGCATTTGTAATTATTTTTTAAGTGACAACTGCTTTAAGTGAATTGAAATGACATCTAATTGTGTTTTGAACTGCAGTTGCTTAGGTCATTTTGAGCTTGCCTGTATTTATTGGCCATTTATGTTTCTTTTTCTGAGCAGTGATTTTTTTTTACCCAGTACTTTTAGTGTGCCTGCATTTTAACTGTGACTGTGTTTTAAGTGGATGTCTCCACTCTTAGCATCCTATAAGTACTCATAAAGTTTCAGACTTTGGAACATTTCAGAGTTCAGTGTTTTGGATTAGGGATACCCAACCTGTACGCATTTTACCCTTGGCTAAACATTTTGAACATCGCGGTATATCACTATTTGAATACCGTGTTTCATTTTTCATAAAACATTCCATTTAAGCAGTATCTTATGCTGCATGTGTCTGGTTTAGAGGAAGACCTAACATACAGAAAACTGGTATTAAATATTTTTATTGATGTTAGCACAAAACCCCCTTTTTTCATACCCATTTGTCTGTGAGCACAGCACATAGCACATACACAAGAGGCTTGTGTTTTCAGCCAGGAAGCCGTGTTATGTCACAAATAATTACCATTGCCTTCAGAGTAACCATGGTTCTTTGGTGGCCTCCTCTTGCTCAGAAGCACTGCTGTTAAAACACCTTTGGGATCCTACCACAGAACTGACACACCACTGGCCCTTTATTTTCACTATCCCAGAATTTCAAACCACCTTTTTATGGGAGTGAATAATTGTTTAAAATTACCCAAGAGTAATTTTGCACAATTTCATGATGTCTTGGTCAGATAACTGCTACTTTTCCATCTTGTTAAATGGCTCTAAAGGTAATTTTAACTAGGCCTTAGAGAATAAGCCCCTCACTGGGAAACATCTGTAGTGTTCCATATACAAGCGCTCTTCCAGAGTGTATAATCGCACCTGTCTTTAATAGCCTTGCTGAATTATAAGGCTATATTACAAGGTGCCATGTTGGTAAAACATTCAGCAAGATTCTCTGTTAATAATTATATCTAATTTCCAATTAGCATCCAAATTCTAATTACCCCTAACTTCGAAACATAAGAAGTAGGTATCAGTAAAGAAGACCTGGCTTTCTCTTTTAAATTGTGATAACTTAATTCTTTGAGGTAATAATAATAATTTTCATATACCTTGCTTTGCTACTTTTGCTCAGCGTTATTGTCCTCCAATACCATCTTTTCCCCACCAGGCCTTGGAGAATCAACGACACACTTTCCTCTCTGTCTACACAACACCTTTCACCTATCCTTAATATTGAGAACACTCAAAGAATTAGAATGTTTCCTGTTGATAATCATTGTTCTTGATGATGTGGCCTGTGAATGAGAACAAAAGGCAGTTTCTTCCTCGCACTTTTATTAAAGATAGATAGGAGGGGAGGAAAAGTCTTGAATAAACCCTGGCTGCCTTTAACAGTCTCTCTGTTTCATTAATTGAAAGCCTTGCTCGGGCTGGTACTGTGTTGTCGAACAGTGTGGTGCTTATGTTTATGTGAATCACTGTGAGGTGTGGTCTTTTGCTATGTATTGTAATGGTAAGTACTGGCCATAGTTGCCCCCATGGATGAAGAGATTCTTACCTTGCCCCCAAAGTTAGCCCTGATTGGCGAATAAAGATGTCTATGGCCGGCATTGGGGCAGAAGACAGTAGGTGGAGTTTCAGTTCCTGGGCTTGGGGTCCGAGACAGGAGACCCTGGGAGATAAGGAGGAAGGTGGAGAGAGGAGATGGCATTGGGTAGATGAGTCATGAAAACATGGCCACGAAGGCTGGCCAGTTGGAGATAAGAGCAGCCAATATAGATCACAGCAAATTGTAACTCAGGGTTACTGACAGGGAAGTAAACGTGAATCGCTTAGAGGGTAGATGCCTGCCCAGGTCTGAGGCTTTAAAGGCTTTTCCTAAACATAAAGGATTGTGGCTTTTATCTGGGAACTGAATGATTAAAGGTGGGGTAGACCCTGACCCCAATTAAATATTTAATACAACAGATCCCTTTCTGCTTTCAGTGGTGCTCACGTAGTTTTAGACGATGATACAGACGTGGGTTATGTAGAAGATGGGACTCCGTGTGGCCCCTCCATGATGTGCTTAGATCGGAAGTGCCTACAGATTCAAGCCCTAAATATGAGCAGTTGCCCACTTGACTCCAAGGGTAAAGTCTGCTCAGGCCATGGGGTAAGTAGATGTCAATGTTACAGTTTGACTCTTCATTGTCTGGGACCCTGAGTTCACAGTGATAATTAGAACTGGTAGTCAGACACAGCCATTTCTTACTGAGACTGTAGCCAGTTTCTGTACCCTGATTATCATCATATTCTTAGTGCCTTCATCGGCTAAAATAATCATTTTTAAGTTAATTTGACTTATTTTGTTTAGTTCTCATATCATTATTGGTTATGTGTACTGATTACCTTCTCCAGATACAACTCGACATCTATGTTAATCAATAGTCTGTAGAAGAATAAGATTAATCTTCTGTCTGTCCATCCATCCTTTTATGTGTCTATCTGTCTAAGAGGATTTATTATGAATAATGGGCTCACATGATTATGGAAGCTGTGCTGTCCACTGCTCGCTGTGCAAGCATGATTCATGGGTATTCTGCAGACATGAAAATCAGCAGAGCTGATGTTCTGGGAGTGGAGAGGATGAGATGAAGTTTCTCAGCTCGAATACTGAAAGGGGGAAACCTCAGGCTCTGCTCAGGCCGTGGTGTGATCTCAGTCAGCTCTCTGGAGTTTACTCATTCGGGTGTTGCTCTCATTGGAAATACTTTCAGAGACACATCTAGAAATGATGTTCCAGTGGGCACCCCACAGCCCAGTTAACATGGCATGTGAAATTAGCCCTCATGACATCTTAACAGTTGGAAGAAAATTGATATGGTTCCTAAGGGACTGTAGACTCTGTGTCAGTACTTTAAAAAAAAAATAGCACAAAACAACATAAGTCATATTAGTGATTGAGCTTCATCTCAGATCACACTTAGTGGATCTCCACAGGAGAGTGGATCACAGATGACATGCATACTTCTAAAGATGTACATGGACTCAGTCTCCCCCCCCCCCCCATGCAAAGATGCTGTCTATATTCAAAACTGTATGTAGCTTTAATTCTGTGACCAAAGTATTTGAGAATGTTGCCTTTCCTGGAAAATCCAAGTTTAACAGCAATAATTAAAAAAAAAAATTATAATGGTAATTTAGATTGGACTTAGCAAAATGAATGCATTTCAAATTTATACAGACTTCAGAGATTAGGAAAATAGACACAAAGAAACAGTGATAATAAAAAAGGGAGATGCTGGAATCAAAGTAGAAGGAACTCAACACAGAGAGGTAGGTGGGTGACACAGAGGAGAGCAAAGTGGACAGGACCAGGAAGCTTCTCTCCTGGTGAAGCTTGGTGGAAGTACAAGTTCACAGGGAGGCCAGGTAGCCTGGTGTGCTGGTCACTCTGCTTGTTGATGTCACAAAATATCTAACATAAGTAACTCCAGAGACGAGGAGGTGGCTTGGCTCATGGTTCAAGGGACACAGTCCAGCATGATGGGGGTGGTGTGGTAACCGGGAACTTATTTCTCATATTTGTCAGAACCCAAAGCAAAGGCAGGGACCACAGGTGCTTAGCTATCTTCTCCGTTTTTCATTCAGTCTAGGACCCCATTCAATGGGGTTGCTCTGGGGCCCACACTCAGGGGGGGCCTTTCTCCTACAGCTGATCCTTGGGAAACACACTCAGATACACCCCCCCTCCCCAGAGGAGTACCCTTTAGGTATTTATTAATCCCAAGACGACGACACTGAAGTCTGCCTTTCTATCTAGTGACTTAAGAACATGGATTCAGGGATTAGAAAGAGTTTTGGATTTACATCCTGGTTATGCTTCTTTTATGTCTTAGTGACTCTGGGTGGGCACTTACCCTCTCTCAGCCCTTAGCTGATGGTGTGTGGAGCGGATGAGAAGCTCAGCAGAGGAACTCGGCACGTAATGAGTGTTCAGTACAGTTTCTATCCAAAATAAAATCACCAGGCAGACTTTTTAAGCATTTTAGTCGCCACTCTGGAAATAAGAGACATAAAAGCTCCTTGCTGTTTTCCCTTGTCCCATCTCATTTTTCACCACTTTTTAAAAAGCAAAGTTCAGTCTTATTAATCATAACCATATATCACAGTTTCTCGGATTTAAAAGCATTGGCATTTGGTTTTATCATTTCTAATGGTAAAAGGGTCTCGGCACCTTTCTTTTTAGTTTGCGGAGTGTTTTATTTGATTCATGTAAATTGCAAGTCCATGCCATTTGCTGCTTGGTAGAGGGTGTCAGCCTGCTTGCTGGGAAAGAATGCCGCCGTAGATGGTGGGAGGGTGAGGCGAGCTTACCGGGCAGGCAGAGTGCCACCAGATGTGTTGGGCACGGCGAGATCACACAGCATGTTAGTGATTGTGTTTCTTGGTCTTTTATCTTGAGGATTGCCCCTGGAGCTTGCTCCCTCTATTCTCTGCGATTGTTTTTTTTTTTTGAGCCCCATGTCTGATAACTTACTGTATTAGACATGTCTATTTTCTATAACTGTTTCTAGAAATAGTTGCTTCAGGGGAAGTAAATGTACTTTATGTGAAATTTATATATCTAAATATCTCTAATACTGTGAATAATACAATTTTAAAAAGTTTTCTTCATCTTAATCATAATTTTCCATAATTACTAGAAATATACAGTAATTTGACCCACGAGCCTAGTCCTTAAAGCCACGGGAATGTTTTAATAGCCTTCGTGCACCCAGTGCTTAGATTACGCCTATCCTCAGTGGTCCACATTACTGTGTCTCTCTTCTTTCTCCTTTGCAGGTGTGTAGCAATGAAGCCACCTGCATCTGTGATTTCACTTGGGCAGGCACAGACTGCAGCATCCGGGATCCAGTTCGGAACCCCAATCCCCCAAAGGATGAAGGACCTAAGGGTTTGTATGATTCCGGTTTTAGATCACTACTCATTTTTTCTCTCCCACTGCAGCAGTGATACACCTCCACGGCTTTGGAAGGAGACACACAGGAGTGTACCCTTTAGCCATGAAGATGCACAATCCTGTGTGCATCATAGTTTCAAAAGCATATTTAAATTACCTCTTAGCTTGGAACTGAATTAAGAAAAGTAAATATACTGGCTTTCTTTAATCCAGTTTCTTCTCTGCCCTTTAAAACTTATACTTTTCCCCCACTTTCCCAAAAGCCAATTATTTTATAATTCATCTAAGCTGTTCCATTTTCAAATAGGTACAGTCTTTGGGGCCGACGAGAGACTTTTATCACTCCTCCATATCACATTCTCTCCAGAGGAAAGTTGTAGTCTTTTATGCCCCGTTCTAACAAATTCTTTTGATTTGGTAAAAGAATCAGTTCTTCAGATAGCTTTAATTTTTCAAAGGAAATGTAAAAGGTCTGAAGCTTTGTTCTAAGCAGCCGCTAAGAGAAGAGAGAGATTAGAATTTAGCATAATGAGTCTGTGGCAGTTCATAGTCACTGTGCGATATTGAAAATGAGAATGCTCAGGCCCCGAGGTCAGGTGACATGCCCGTTACCAAGGCAACCAGAGGCCAAACTGGGAGCACGCTCAGTTTCTATTGCATCATTTTACAGCATTGCCTATGTAAAAATGAATATGACAGTCATTTTCTCATTATTCTCCCCTCTCTCACCCACTCAGTTCATTCCCAAAGATCATGAAAGCTGTCAGTTACAATAGGTTTTATGTAGCATCTGAGTCTCGAGTTCCCGGAAAACAAACTATCGCTAGTACCAATTCTGACATCTGACCATGGCGTTGTACCGCAGATTCTTCTTCTTCTTCTTTTTTTATGGTGCTGCTAATAGTATCCTATCAGTTAACAGCCATGACTTTTTTTAAACATACATGACTAGCGGGTTGATCAACCTTGCTTTGGATGAAAGATTTAAACTCTGAACTTAGTGTGTTCTTTATGGGAGTACACGAACCTCAGAGCAGCTTAAGCTCCTTAGACTACAGTTCCTAAAGAGACGTAGCCGTTTGGATGCATGTGAGCTGTTTCTTCACAGTGAGCATGTTAAAACATACTTCATTCCTTTGCTTAATATGCCCGGGATATTAAAATTCTATAAGAATAATTATCACACCCTCACAGTCTATTTCTGTTTTCCCTCTGTTTCTAAAAAGGAATCCACTGCACTTCTACATTCAGGCTTTTGTTACTTTAAAACTAGAACAAAACATTCTTGGATCCACCTTCAGAAGTTAGATTTGGAGATTCAGGCCCTGACAAGAGAAGCGAGGCTCTTTAAACCGTCTGCCCAGCACACCCATGGTTTTCAAAGATAACCCGGTGCTGTTTGCTTCCGTGACACACAGGCATGCTTGTACACCGACTGAGTTTATTTACATTCTCCTGCTTGTTAGGTGGGATGTGGTTTCATTAGCTGTTTCTATTTGTCATTTCTTCACCTGCTCATTCACCAAGAAATGTCAAACTCAGAACCATGAAGCAAACAGCTACACTCTAGAGGAGAGAGCTTATGGCTGTTTTTTGTTTGACTTGCTCTCATTTTATGAGGTGGCAATCTTCATTATAGTTAAGAAAATAGCCCCCCCTTTTATGGTAATGCAAATCATACATGGTCATTATAAAACAATAATCATAAGGAAATACAAAGGGCTGGAAAAGACAGTAAAAATTACCCCATAGCTCCACAGCTCAGAGGCAATAGTGTGCACCTCAGGCTGCAGGCCTTCTGGTCACGTGTTTTCTTCTTTCTGCTTTTGCTAAAGGCAGGAAGTCATAGGTGCAAGTTGGTTAGATAATGACCAAAATCAGTGTGAGTTTCTAGTAATTCTGATTAAGCAAAAATGTTTTTTTTTACATAAATGAAAACTAGCTATTTTGTAAACAAATGTCCGGTTAAATAAAAAAAATTTTTGGTACAATTTAACAATAGCTCTGTTTTGGGGCTGGAGAGATGGCTCAGTGGTTAGGAGCACTGGTTGTTCTTGTAGAGGACCTGGGTTCAGTTTCCAGCACCTACATTTCAACACTTGGGAGGCTCAAGCTGGATAATCTTAAATTTAAGGCCAGCATGGGCTGCATAAGAGTTCTAGACGACACTAGCTAGTGAGACTATCCCTAAAACAAAACAACAAATCCAAAAACTACCTATCTTTGTTTAATTGTATTCCCCTGGAATGGCAGAAAAATCTAAGAAATGTAATGAAAATATCGCCTCTTTTTTGATGTTATAATACCACTTATTTTTTATTTCATGCTGATGTCTCTACCAACTCCCCCTTTTTTTAGTATCTTATTTTTTATTATCTTTAATATTTATTTTTACAGTCCAGTTGTTATCCTCCTCCTGGTCTAACCTCTGACAGTTCCTCATTCCATCTCCTCCATCTCTAAGAGGATGCCCCCACACCCCCACAAACCTCCACACAGAAGCCATGCTAATCTTCTCTGTATAGGTTCAATTTTAGTATATGTGCTGCCAAAGTGAGCATGAAAATATCGGCCTTTTAATCATGTACTTGGCATAAAAGATAGATGGTACTCAGCTACACCCCTTCGGGGTGAGACCATATTGGTAAAGGCAGAGTCTACAGATCCCTTTCTGTTGAGTTGAAAGTATCATAAATGGACCTATTATTTTGGATATTTTGAAAATTAATTCCCAGATAAACATATAGATGTGGGTAGAAACTTAACATGAATACTGTGTAGTCATCAACTTACTAAACTTGTCTATGGCAGACCCACAGTACAGCAGTTAGGTTAGTCCTGCGAGACCCCAAACCATAGGCAGTTGAGAAAAAAGATCTTTAATGTGCAAACCCTGTGGATGAGGACTCCCTCCCTCCTTCCCTCCTTCCTTCCATGCTTTCCTTCTTTCTGCCTCTCTTTTTTTCTCTCTTTTCTTTTGCCTGACCCTTTTGGCTCTCAGTAGAACTCAGGACCTTATGCATGCTTGGCAAGTTCATGGTTGAACTGTATTTCCAGCCCCCGGAGAAGGATTTTCAAAAAACTATTTAGTATCACACACCATCCATTCCTATGTTGCCATTAATTATGTATGTGACACCTTTTGAGCTTCTCTTCTCTCAGGTCCTTTCTGTTGAGATCACTGTAAGGAATTATTGTCTTTTATTATGCAAGGATAGAATATCCTCCATTTCTGTTTAAAAGAATTTCCAGGGGCCAAGGAGATGGCTCTGTGGGGAAAGCGCTTGCATGAACACCTGAGCTCTGGTTCAGAGCACCTATGGTGAACTCCAGGTTCAGTGAGAGCCCCTGCCTCAAAAAGTAAGGTGGGAAGTGACCGAGAGAGGTGCCTGATGCATACCTTGGGTCTCTGCACGCTTAAACTTGTGCTCACACACCCATATTTGCATGTACACACGAACACACACACAGACACACACAGCCTGCCATTTATTTTTATTAATTTGTATCCACTTTGCTCAATGCATATAGTGGACTGTGATGGAGTTTTCTTATTTGGTGGCTATCATGCCATCACTGTAACAAGAGAAATGACAAGACACTGACTTGTGTGGGCAGGGATAGTATGCCTAGGAAGGTTGGACCAGACCCTTTAATGAGACCATAGTCATCAAATTATAGATAGAAAGGACCTTGAAGGCAATTTGTCCAGATCCGCTGCTTTACAAACGGAAAAACAAATTACCAGTGTTAACACCTAATTAAATAAAATGTGATCACATGAGCTTAACCCCAGTATCTTTTGTGCTGCTGCAATGTTTAAAGCAGAATGCTAAGTCCTTCTGCTAGTTCTTTGTGCATAAGAAAGAGAAGCAATGTCGGTAGCTGGGCAGTGATTAAGCCCATTAGAGGATCAATTATTTACCAGCAATGCTGAAGAAATGAAGTATATCATTAGAGTTTAGAGCTTTGAAAATAGAGACTTTAAATGTTTATAATACACCAGATATTTTTATTGTAGTCTTTGCATATAGTCTTTAGGGGACTTTGGTGTAACAAAGCCGTGATTTTATATGCTGATCACTAAATTATTCTTATATGTGAGTATGAAGTATTATGTATAATTATGCCAGGCACTTATTTAATTAACCACAGACTCACCAAAGATTAAAGATCTACCATATTTTACAATATTTTAGTACCCATTTATTTATTTATATAAAAAAGTAAAGCCTTTGTATTTTTATTAATAGTATGACTTACAGTATTTGTCTTTTGTCTCTCTTTCTTTCTTTTTTTCTCTCTCTCTTTTTTTTTTTTTTAGACAGGATTTTTCTATGTATTTCTGGCTGGTCTCAAACCCACATTCCTCCTGCCCTAGCCTCCCAGCTGCTGGTATTACAAGTGTTTTCTATTATATTCAGCTGAAATAGTGTAGGTGAATTAGTTAAACTGCTTTGGCTCCCAGTGGGTTGCTCTTCCAGCCACCAGCCTAAGAGCTCCCTGGATTTGTAAATGAAAGACAGCATCTCCCAGTAAACTAAAATTGAACTGTTTTTATTACATGGAAAGGGGAAGGACATATGAATTTATATCTAGCACACTGAAATTTTGGACAAGATATTTTTATAACATCAGTATTATGCTGTTAAATAAAGGAATTTATTTTGTGTTTATTTAACCTTCAGTTTAGTAAAGCAAATCCCTGCAGGAAGAACTGTGGCCTAGAGGCCACCAGAGATGGCTTTGCTGCTTACTGCCTTTGAAATGCCAAGGGATCCAGGCATTCAGAGCTGGTCCATTCCTTTCACATAGGCACAACACTGCCTCCTCCTGATTTGGAAACTAAGAAAGGAACACTTACTTTCAAAAAGAGCACCATTCTTTAAATGTGTAACTTACCTGTACAGGAATGTTTTTTGTTTTGTTGTTGTTGGTTTTTTTTTTTTTTTTGGACCAGTAAACCTAGAGATCAGGAAACAAGACTGAAAATAATAAATACACACACACACACACACACACACACGCACGCACACACGCACACACTCACACACGCACACAGATACTGAGGCAATGACCGTGATCTATGGGCAGGGTGTAAAGAAGGGCAAATGTGTCAGACCGAGAGGGACAGTGTCAAGCTTCCAAAGCTAGGATTGTGTTTATCAGCTGTGAGCCGGGGGAGTGCCATGATCTGGGTTATAAGAGAAAATTAATATATGTCGTCGTGCATACAGCGTAGAGCCTAGGAGTAAGAGAGGCGTTTGCAGATAAGGAATGAATATGAATGAGAGAATTAATGAACAAAGTCAATACCATAATAAATCAACGACGGTGAAAGTAAAGCTACAACACGAACTTCCTTCCAAAGGCCCAAGAAACATTTTTTTTTTTTTCAAAATTTTCATCACGACTGTGTTCACAAATATGTCCCCTGCAAAACGATGCCCACCTGAGGGTCACTCAGTCAGTTCCTGCCAAACAGATTTGGAAACAGGCCAAGTCAGAATTTAAAGAGATTAAAAACTTTGTTCGGGATCGTAGCAAGGGACCTGATGGATCTTTACTTGTGCTGCAGCTGACCCCGTGATGGGATGAGTTCTGAGAAAGCCATTTTCCACCCCATCTCATTTGCTTTATGTTAAGAGCACTTCTCTGTTAAGAATCTGAAGATAATTATTCTTTCTCAGTGTTGATTAAGCCTCATCATCTGCCTGCCTGGAATACGTGCTTGAAGCATCTGCAGGATATTTTTTTTCCTCTTCCCTGATCAGGTTTCTAATACATGCACAGTGGGCCACCTAGTCCTCCTGCTTTCACAGTGAGGGATTACACAACAAACACAGGAGAGTTTGCAAAATTGTTATCCATCTTTCGTGTGGTAGTTATAATTTTTTAAATTAACAAATATTAAGTTAACATCACATTATACGGGAGAAGAAGGAAACGTTTTCCTATAATTTATCAGACCTACCTTGTGTGAGAGTTGAAGGGAAGGTAGGATTGACGGGTGTGTTTCAGCTTTGAGAGCCGGTACTTGAAAATTAAGCTCCTTTCTCCCGAAAAATTATGAACTAACATACTTGTTATTTTAGCATTCTGAAAGCAGCGATTTTATTTCAAAAAGCTAGTCAAGTTTTATGTTTGGAATGCCTTTCCTTCTTAGTCTTTGTCTCCACAGTTTGGAAATCTGAAATGTGGTTTGAGTCATTTTGAATGAAAATGTGGGCTTCATGCCATGGGCCACCACCTAACTGTCTCCCTCCTGTGCATCACTAGACTTCCTCTGTTTAATGTTGTGTCTCCATCTTTTTTTTATATTATTATTTTAAAGGGCTATCTCTGGTTGTTTTTAGTTAATAGCCCTTAGACTCTTGCTTATATTATTTACCTTGTGATAAACTGAAGTAATTGAAAAATTGCTGAGCAAGCTTAGAGACCCAATATTCTCTCCCTTTGGGCACGATATCCTACTAAACAGTCCATGGATGCAATAGGAAGCACTAAACAACTGTGACCATGAGTCTCAGTTCTCCGCCCTGTTCCCCTGTGTTCACAAATACAATCAGTCATAGAACACATAGAATACAGTCCTGTTGAAGTGAAACTGTTCTCATCGGGAAGGTCAGTTGCATTCCGTATCTTCAATTTATGCAGAAACAAGAGATACAGTGTCTGAGCCGGTTCCCTTTTACCCTTACAGAAATGCCTGACCCTAAATAGCATTCCCTCCTGTTTTAATTCCTGACTGTGTAACCCATGTGGAGAACATGTTGGGGATCACTACCTGCTTCAGGTCTGCTTCCCAACATTGGAAAGCTTTGCACAGAAGTGATGGTGTACGGCTGTAGAGCGTTTCTGCTCTGCACTAATGAGTGCTTGGCAGTCTGCGGCAGCCTCTGCAGTCTTCAGAGACCCTCTCTTTCTCTCAGCACACTCACAGTTATACACTAGAGTCTGTAGTCCAAGAACTAAATGCTCACTTCCTATGACAGAAGTTCAAACCTTGCAGTTATTCAAAATATACTTTTCAATAACTTCTCATGTAAATGACACAGAGTTTTAAAGCTACTTTATTGGGTGTTTATGAATTTTCACAAAATTGAGTGGTATGTTCTCCATTTAAATGATGTTAAGCACATTTTGCAGTTTGAAAAATTTATAAAGCATGCATCAATGGTTAGTTTATAATTAAAATATAAATTTGCTTTAGTGCAATGAAAGATTCACCTCATGCTGCTAGGACCTATAATTCAGGACGGATTACTTATGAGCCTAAAAGTATTTATAAGACATTATGTTTTAAAGTTGAGCATGTAGAGTTTGAAGATAAGAATTATTTTTTGTATATTCTTTGATGTATGCCCGTCTCAGTTTCAAACTTCTGAGCGAAGATATTCATACTTAGCTTTCAAAGCATTTCCTGGAGAGATTGTTTTGTATGATAGTGAAACCAGTGTGTGCTTTTTCTCTGTTTTAAAAACAAATCTCCGTTTTCCTCCACACAGTGAACTTGGCCACAAGCAGGCTCATAGGGGCCGTGGCTGGCACCGTTCTGGCCCTGGGGGTGATTTTTGGAGGAACAGGGTGGGGCATAGAGTAAGCATTCTCCTGAGTGTCTGCGTGTCTCTCTGTGGTGTGTGAGGTGACTCTGGCCTGGTCTCTGACCCCTTCCATGTTTGTCCTGTCGTTTGTGTCCCATGCTGGTATAGTCTGTGATGTGATTTGGATGTATTGTGTCTTGTGACTTGACCTGTTTCTTGTGCACCATAGAACCTTCTCCTGTCTGGAACAATGTGGGGCATAGAACAGTGTCGGGTGCTTCTTAAGGCAAGAGCCCAAGACTCCCTTTGCTCTCCTGCTTGCAAGACTTTCAAAGTGCAAATAAACCTTATTTATTTATTTATTTTTTTACTATTAATTGGCAAAATGCTTTTGTCTGTTCCATAGAAGCATTTTAATGATCTTACTTCACTACTCAAAGAACTCCATATATACAATTAGGAACACCAACAACTCTCACACTGTTTAAAGGCAGTGAGAATGATAGCCAGTTAATGCTTTTCTATGAACTTAGACCGACACGGTAGGCTTCAGCTCCATCTGTTTGAGGATGACATCAAGGAAGACACTTTCTCTCCCCACCTTTTTTGGTTGTTAGAAAGTTGTTTCAGGGTTCAGCTTTGAAGTATTCGTACACATAGGAGCAAGGAACATTAAAAATGAAAATATATTAAGTCCAAACCTGTACAACCTTAGCAAACAGCTGCATTTCATCTGGTGGTCTTGTCTTTAAAATATCCAGTGTCTGAACCAGTGTGTTGTGGTTACTTGCCCATTAGATTCCCAGAAACGAAGCTCTCCAGATGCTCTGGTTACCTCACTCTGCACTTGGTCCTCACCGTGAGATTGTTAAGCCAGACTAGTTTATCAGGAAGCCTTTTTTTCTTCAGCACCTAGAGAACATTTACTCACACATGGGAGAAGTCACCTTTCACACCCTGTGTTTTCTGTTTAGTGGGTTCTGGTAACACTTCATAGCAGTCCCCCCACTTCCCAAAAGTATCAGCGTCTCAGGGAGACACCAGCTATCCTTGGCTTAGCTCAAAGAATGAACAGGTACACTGTTGGCACAGCTCTCAGTTTCCAGATGTGTTAGGGACACATCTGCTCTCTTTACATACCTGAGTCAGGCAACTTGGGTACCAAGATAGCAGTAGGAAGGGAGCAGGCGTGTATGTTACACATGACGCCATTCTACTGTAGCTGCAAGGCCTGGCCAGCCTTGTATCTTTTTAAAAAAGTTTTGGAGACAGGGTCTCACTTTATGGCTTATGCTCATCTAGTACTTAACTGGGTAGCCTAGGCTGACCTTGATCTTGCAGCAATCCCCCTGCCCCAGATTTCTAAATGCTGGGATTATGATATGAGCCTTCATACCCAGGCTATCCTTATTATACTCTTAACTCATGATCCCTTAGTTACTGTGAAGCATTTTAGATCAGAAGGAGGAACCCTGGAAAAGGGCCTGTGTTTCTCCTTACCTATGAGAAGATGAAGCATGTAACAATGCTAAAATGTTTGACTATAAGAACTTGGTCCTGCAAGTTGCACCTTGTGACTGTTGGTCAGATGTTTCTATCCCAGGGCCAAATTCTTGACATACGTTCATATGGAATTCTTCTCAGAGGAAAGGCAGTTTTTTAAAGATCATCTCAAATATGTCTTTTACTTAGTGGCCACAGTTTCAGTGCCTTCAGATATAGCCGAAGCCATGAAATTTGGGCATCTGTCCAGTCCTACAGATGGACAAGATCAAAAAAAGGTTTTTTTATTGTAAGCAGTCCTGTTACTTTTGTTCTCATCCATCCTTTCCAGTGTGGCTGGTTTGTTACTATCTATGCTTGTGACAGGTAAGT
Organism: Arvicanthis niloticus; assembly: GCF_011762505.2. Taxonomy (NCBI): domain Eukaryota; kingdom Metazoa; phylum Chordata; class Mammalia; order Rodentia; family Muridae; genus Arvicanthis; species Arvicanthis niloticus. Next base: position 119,303,229 of record NC_047660.1, on the reverse strand, counting down.
GTCTAAGTGTATGGTTTTTTTTTTTTTTAAACTAAAATAAGACTTGCTGCTCTTGTTTCATGAACATTTTCTCTATGTTTATTAACTTTCTTCAAGTTTCATTTATTTGTAATTGATATGTAATGAGTTTTTAGAAAATAGAACAATATAGTACAACATAGTTTTAATGCGTCCTGGTTTCACTGACAGTGTGATGTTCATGAAACCAATGTAAGGTTTCCATGGACAGATTAAAGTTGTAAATTCTAATATATAGTTTATTGAACACGAGGGATCACTTTTCATGGATTCTGTATTGAATCTGATCCTAACCTCTTCTGAAAGTGTGGGTGCATACACGATACTATGAACATAATTTTTGAATGCTTTCTCCAAATTTCATTGTGGAGAGATGAGGACAAAAATACATGGAGTAGAATGAAGTTTCATCAGAGCAGTCATTTACAAACTTCCTATAAAGGGCGGGTGGGGTGTAAATGCAGTCATTCACTTCCTATAAAGGGTGGGGTGTAAATAGCTTTGTCTTCCAAGCTGTGGGTTATCCATCACGATTTCTCAACAGTGCTGTCAACAGCAACCATAGTCACTATATATGCAAAAAGTCATGGCTCTGCTACAGTGAAAATGTCTTTGCCCAAATAGTGAGGCCAGATGTGGCCTGTGGGCTCCAGTGTTCTGACCCTTGACTTATAACACAAGTCTTGAAGTCAGCCAAGTTCATGGTTGGATCTTGTTTCTGTTACTTATTAACTTTAGAACTGCCTGGCCCTTTATCTCTTGAGCAAGATGGTCCAAGTTCCCACCTCACATGTTCCTTTGTGAGGAGGATTCAATGAGAGGATGTGTCCAATGTTCAGAAGTGAGAGTCTCTAAAAAGCATTTATCATTCTCACCGCTATTATTTATTGTCCTTGATGTATCCCAAAGGCCACTAAGATTAATGCTTTATAGACCCTCTGTGACTTAAGAGCATGTCAAAACCCAGGAACCAGATAAGACCCCCATCCTGGAACTCTACCACCTTCTATCCAGTCACTTACACTTTAAGTGCTATGTGGCTTCTAAGCAAAACCATCCCCTACTCAGCTGTGGAGATGTAAGACATGGTATCCACTCATGTGAGGAGAAAAGAGATTATTCTGTTCAGCAAAGAATGAATGTCTATAAAAAAAAAAGAGGGTTTTAGGAAAACCAGCAAAATTGATTACTTTGTCACTTATAGGCAAGTATATGTAGTTGGTACTTGAAGGTATTTGGTTATTAGGAGGCATTGCTATGCATATGCATAGTAAACCCTGGAGGATGTGAAATTTCCCCTTTAGTTTTAACTATGTATAACTGTCTTGATTTTGAAGGCCGAATGAAGGCGAAGACTGGAGTTACTGTAATCCCTTACAACTCTTAACAATGATGGCCACTTCAATTCACATTATCGTTTCTGATATCTTCTCCACTTTTTAAATATATTGCCAAGTCTCAAATGTCTCTCTATGAGAAATGAGAATTTTAAAAAATATATTTCTCAAGTGGAATGCAAAGAATCCTATATTCCCCATTTCCTGTAAATTGCTCATATAAATTTAAGGTCTTCTATATCTGCAAGTTCATTTTGGGGAGTTAACACTGAAGAAATATCTGAGAAAAAAAAAGTTTCAAAGCCAGGTCTTTACTGGTCGACCTCTTCCGACTGACTGAATCCTCACTGTCCCCCAGTGCAAAGCAAACAGCATTGAGAGTGTGGTGTGTCAGATGGAGGAACACTGTCATGGACTCCTTTATCTTATGTATTCAGCAGCAGATGGGGCCAGGGCTAATGGAGCCCTGTTCTTTATTTGCACAAACCTGTTTGATTTATGATATGGGTGGAGAGGAGAAAGAGACAAAACATATGAAAGCAAGCAGGGTTGGTTTGTTTGAAGTTTGGAGGAAGATTAACCTAACTGAGTTTAAGATCCATGGGAAAGAAAGGGCAGACTTAAAGACAAATAATTCAACCAATCAGATGGAAGTATCTGACCTGGGATTAAGCTAAAACAAGAAAGCATCAGGGACCTTGCACAGCAGGGTTTTGCTTCCTTAAGCTGCTTACCTGCCTTTCGTTGTGGTGATGAAAGTAGTTGGCTCACATGACTTTCTTCCCATGATCCTCTGTCACAGGTCCTAGCGCCACCAATCTCATAATAGGCTCCATCGCTGGTGCCATCCTGGTAGCAGCTATTGTCCTTGGGGGCACAGGCTGGGGATTTAAGTAAGCAACGCCGCATGTCTTCTTCTCTGTGGCTCGGGCACCTCTCTTTTCTGCTTACATAACCTGGTTTTGAGTTCCTGCTACGAGACTTTGGTGTTGATAATACAACCACAACAACAACAAAAAATACGCGCTTTTTAATCAGAAGTGGGTTAGAAACATAGGACACGGAGCTTCAAATGTCATCTTCAGGCAAGCAGGAAAGTACAAGCTATGGAAGGAATTCACTTTAATTTGAAGCCCAAGCCATTCTAGAAGGTAAAGACATTTTGCCCTGTGGGAGCAAGCCTCCTGGGGTGCTCTCATGTGCACTTAGGTGACCAAGGAAACATGTTGCAAATAAATACACTTGAATTCATAATTGTTTCTGCTAAACACTGGTTTGTAGTCCATTGGGGTTTTCTGTAACCTCAGTCACCAGATAACTGTTGTTTCTTACATGTAACTTTGTGTTTTGAAAACCTTTATTTATTTACTTAAAAATATTTAAATTGAAAGCAATGGCTTCGTGGCATTTAATGTAACATTAACATAACTGACTGGCCTGCTATGCTTTCATGATGACTTTTATTTTGGATTGCATATTGATACTCAAGATTGCTAAAGTAGACCATACTAGATAGTTGCAGATAAACCCTACTGTGTTTAAAGTTTTTAAACCCAATTTATCTAGTTTGGATATTTTGTACCTTTGATTCATTAGAGAATCACTTTCAAGCATTTTGGGCCCTGGTTACTTGGTTTTTAATATTTGCAGATAAGCACCCTTCTGCCACGTCATCTCTTTCATAAATTAAGTTTCACCCAGATTGATTGGGATGAATTTAAGTGGAAAATGAAGCCTGCAGTCAAACTAAAACCCCCCACTTTGTTTTCATCTAGTCACTGAACGGAGGAAGCTTTGTTTTAAACAAACCATGTAGTGGCCTTCATTAAAGCCAGTTAAAATGTTATTATTAAAAGCTGATTATGAAAGAAAAAATACCAAGATATAATCTAAATAAATCAACATTTTCTGCTAATTTGTTATGGTGTTAGGATTTAATGCGTAAGCCCGTAGCATTTGAAAAGCTTCTAAGTGGAAATGTGTATTGAAGGGTGCATGTTTTCTATACAGATGTCTGTAAAGTTGGACTTGTTTAGTGAAATAGTAATTTTGGCATCCACATTCTTGCAGAAACACACAAACTGAATAGGCACCTGGTACTTGGATTTCTCCTCATTTGAATGAGGTGTTGTCCAGCCTGGAGCACATAAGGGACCAGCCCAGAAGCCGTATGTTTTTGTTTGGGTTTTTCCCAATCCAGAGGAAAACTTTTCTTAGTGTCCCACTACTGTGAAAAAGTCATCATATATTATAGAAAGTCTGTACTTTATAATGCTTCCTTTTTAAAAAGTTAATGTGCTTCCAGAAAAAGAAATCTGGCTCACTCCATGGCGCGTACGCAACTCCTTAGCATTAAGAAACGTTCATCTCAAAGGCCCAAGAAACTGTCTCCTGTGCATCATTGTCATGCAATGCCATGTGATGGCAGATGTACCATTTCTTTGTTCTCTGTGAGAGCACATCGTTCTGTAGCAGGACCTCGAAACAGCAGCCTGGCTAGCTCTCAGCTTGAACTGCATGTTTTGGGGGAGAAGCCATTATCACTGTGTCGATAAGTGGATTAGGCTCTGGGCAGATGATTCACATCTGAGAGATGTCCAGTCGTCAGGAGAGCAGGGCATGAGGTGAGGGGTGGACACAGAAGTTCAAACCCAGCTCCGCCGACTGTGCGTGGTGACTGTGACATAGGAACCCTTCTGGATGAGCTCAGTAAAAGTCCCTTCTTATTTCCTGTCGCTGTAATATTTCCTTTTTGATAAAAATGCAGAAAGGCACAATACTTCACGATACCATGCAGTAAATATTTTCATGCCTTGAGGATGACAGGCCCAGAATGTTTCTCAAATGATTAACTTCTCCTTTGTGTGACTTCTGGAGTTGGAATTTAGAGACACTGTTGTACTCCATGCTACACATACATTGTCACACTGTTTACTTTTAGATCTTAATAGTAGCTGGTGGTTTGTATCAAGCTGTGAACTGTTATTCTTACCTCCAAAATGGAGGACTGTCTGTGCTCAGGGAGACATACTTGTTTCCCCACCACTTGGGCAGTTTTAAAGACGATTAGAGGTAATTTGGATGTACTGAATTGGAAGTCCTTCAGAGCTTCACTGAGTTCAGTGTAAATAAGACCAGTTTCTCTTAGAAGCAGACATTGGAGAGAGTTGTAAAAAAGACTGTTTTAGACAGCACTATTAGGAATCCTTGCTGTCACTGGGGCACTATTCCCAGAAGTGGAATGAGCAAAGCTGCCTGCAGCCTTTGAGAGCTAGAAACTTGAGATGAAAGAAACAGGAACAGGTACAACTGATGGGGGGAGGGGGACCTTTTTCTAGTGTTACAGTCCTTTAGTTGTGATATGCTAAGTAGTTTAGATGAGCAAGAGGGTCCTGACTGGCCTTGACCTACATAGATATACAAATTGAATTGAGAAACCCAGCTATGCTGTCAACCGACTTTCCCGAGAGCACTCATTTTCTGAATTAGGTGCTAAAAGATATTTCTTTGGGAGAACGCGTGGGTATGTGTGAGTGGATGCACTTTTCACATAGTAAGGTTATGCTAATGTATGAAAATTATTGTGGTCTAAAAATAACATTAATTAAGGTTGCTTCTTTTTAGTCAAATAGCTGAGCCTGAAGCATTTGGTTAATGTACACAAGACTTCCATATGCAAAGTTGTAGAATTCCCAAAAAGGAAAAAAAAAAAAAAGTACTCTTCAGTGGGATTCTCGCCATTGCGTTCATGTATTCTGTTATATTGAATAATATAAAATCTAGTAACATTAGTTAAAGCCATACTCCATGTTCTCAAAGTCTGAGGCCCAAAGGGATGACTGAGTGAATGTGTTCGTTTCCAGGTGTTGAGAATCTTGTGCTTAATTCTAAGGTGTCTCATGGAACATGAAGTTAGGCTGGGGCACACCAATCTACTCCCCCATCTTCCTGCATCTGTACAGGTGTTTTCTTTTTTGCCACATGCTTTTCCTCTTCACCTGTAGAAGGACGTTGTGAGCTGTGATGAGGGGACCACTAACCTCTGTTGTGCACGGTTGACTCATGGAGGCTCCTCGTTCAGGCTGAATAATACTGATACTCAATTAAACTACCAGAGTTACTGTTTTTACTGGACATCGGAACAAATGAAATAGATGATTATTTTAGTAGCATCTTCCCTAAAGGTTAGGAAAAAAAGGGATGAAAAAAATCTTCATATGCATTAAAAACAGGGTTGCTATTATTACTTTCAAGAAACTGTTTATGCAACACACCTGTCTTAGTTAGGGTTACTGTTGCTGTGATGAGACATATGACCAAAAAGCAACTTGAGGAAGAAAGGGTTTATTTGGCTTACACTTCTCTATCATAGTCCATCACTGAAGGAAGCCAGGACAGGAACTCAAGCAGGGAAGGAACCTGGAGGCAGGAGCTGACACAGAGCCCATGGAAGGATGCTGCTTACTGGCTTGCTCCTTATGACTTGCTCAGCTTGCTTTCTTATAGAACCCAGAACCACCAGCCCAGGAGGTCCCACAATGGACTGGGCCTTCCTCTATCAAACCTTCATTAAGATTGTCTATAGGCTTCCCTACAACTTCATCATATGGAGGCATTTTTCTCAATCAAGGCTCCCTCCTTTCTGATGTCAACTTGACAGAAACACTAGCCAGTACAAGCTCCTAAATTTGAATACAAGAATTTAGATGTGAACACATGTGCACACAGTATTTATCAACATCACAAGCGATTGCAGTGATGGTGGCAAGAAAATGACATAAAGGTGCCAATGAGGCAGTTTTCTGAGAGTCCTTACCACAGCGTCAATGCCAGGGTGAGTGTGGGTTCTTCCACCATATTACAAGGTGATGATCATTGGAATCCTAAATCATGCCCCACTATCCCATCTGGTCTTCATGGATTCCAGTGGCAAAGTGTGTTTCCACCCCCTCCAGCAAAGGCTATAGTAACCTCTCAGGGCAGTTCTTGATAAAATGTTCTCTGATGAGCCTGGATTGTCGCAGGTGATTCTCCTACTGAAATGTCATTTGCACGAGCAACCTCCCTTAGCCATTTTTGGTTAGCCTAGGTTCCATTCTGTTCCATTTCTTCTCTAAAGAAAAGACTGTTACAGTTGGTACTCCTCTAAAATGACAGTTGAAGGGCTCTGGCTAGAAAAATAACTGAATCTTGGTGGGGAAGGAAAAGTATTTTTGATTTTCTTAAAGTTGGGATGTAGTGGAATCAATTTTAACTAGTTTCTGTGTGAGAATAATAATCAAGTTGTTTTTCCCTTCTAATTTCTGTGTTGTATTTCAGTGCAGAATAAGGAGCCACATTACCTTACTGTCCAAGACTCTAGGGCTAGGCACTTTCTCCTCCATACATCACCATGATGCCAGGCTGACCAGGAAGACACATGTGTTTCCTTGACTCAAACTCCGAAGGACATAAGCTCAATCTAAGTGGCCTAGGGGTTTGGGGGGTGTGTGTGTGCGCATGTGTGTGTGTGTGTGTGTGTGTGTGTGTGTGTGTGTGTGTATGTGTGTGTGTGTGTGTTGGTGATGGGCATGGGGACTAAGATGAGAGATAATAGGTGACTAGAGATGGTTCTGCAGTTAAGAGCACTTGGTATACCCTTCCAAGGACTGGGATTCATTTCCAGCACCCACATGGTGGCTTGCACCTGTCTAAAACTCTAGTTCCAGGGGATCTGTTGGTCTCCCCTAAAGTCCCATGACATTAGGCATGCATGAGTGTACTTACATACTTGCAGGCAAAACATTCATACACATAATTTTTTAAAGGGTGATAATATTAGGTGACTGTACATCCTTGTTAGAAGGTCCATGGTAGCTATTGTTACCTAGATGTATGGATGTGTATGTATATAATACATGCATTATAGGCAAAAGCTTAGCTTTCCCATAGGTACCAAACATTAATAAAAACGGTGTCATTGTGAAGCTAGTGGGTTGTATTGATATTTTACGATGATCCAGAGATACTGCTCTGGTTGTGTTAACATCCAGAACAGTATCTCTGGATTCCAGTGAGCAGAAGGCATTCAGATGAAATGGTTTGGGAAGGAAGCCAGCAAGGACCCATCTATTGTAGTTTTTACTTTCACATTAAAACTGAACAAAAAAAAAGTCTTATGTTCATAGAGAAAATTTAGAACAGACAGTGCTCAACTTACAGTGACCTACAGTGGGATGTATGACTTACCTATGAGGGAATGTCACAGAGGCCTTGCAGAGCTATCCCTCTCTGCTCATCTCTGGGTTCCCTCTCTCCTGGACTACAGCCTGCTTTCTTCACTGCTGGGACTTCAGTGGAAGAGAAAATGTCCTTTAGTCCTCTGTTAGTATTGTTCAGAAAATGGCTGATTCTATTGGAGTAACAACTTCTTAGTCTGACCAAAGAACTTAGTCATCCTTTAGAATGTTGTTCGATGGGAAAAGTACAATCTAAGATTCAAGGTTGACTTTGGAGCGGAACACACACTTTTGGACACTGGAGTTTCCTGGGTGCCAGCCTCAAGTAGAATTTCAGTTCTCTCTTTTTAAAACATGCTACTTGGCTATTCTAACCTTGGACATTCCCTCTGTTTGAATGAAAGAATTTAAATATGGGTAATGTGGTCTTGTCCAGCTCAGTGCTTGCTAGGTTTGTTCTGTCCTTGGCATTTATATTAGTTGAGGAGACAAGTTTTATATTTCATCTGAATTGCAATAATGCACATCTGGCTTGGTTAGAGTCTCTGATCCTCAAGTTAGGCAGTCCCTGTTTCTCTCTCCCAAGTCTTCAGTAAGTGAATATCACTCTTAGACATCATCTCAGAGACTTTGATGGGGATGCAGGTCCTGAGTGCCTCCAGCAAGGTCATTTGGTGACAGCCACATCATGGGTATATCCCATTCAGTCTTATGTATACTCTGTGTAGTCAGCAATGCCTGCTCTCAGGACCATTGTTGACTTCAGAGAATCGGGCGGTAAGAAAAGTCAGCAACTCTAATGCAAAAGTGTTTGCTGCAGTGAATTAAGTCACTAGGCCAAGGCACCATGTGTCCAGGCTTCCGTGAAGATGTTTCAATGGAGGTTTAAGAAAAAAGAAAAGGGAAATTTTTGTTAAAGATGTTCATGCTTGGTATTTCAAAAGACAAGCATCAAAGCGAGCCTTCTGGGAAAGTAGGAACTTTGCAGGACATTTTCCTGCATATTTTAAGCGTTGGTAGTGTTTCTGTTTTGAAGGACATTTGGGGGAAGAGGAATCTGTTATAATATTTTGGTACCTAGGGCTACTGAAGGTGTTCAGCTGGCCCTGAGTACGTGGGCAGGGGAATGAGGGAGCGAGGGCTCCTCAGCCTCCAGTTTTGCATGATGCCTTGGTGGCTGTGGAGTTGTGCCCGCCAGTATGCAGACTAATGCATGAGCCCCTTGCTTGATGCCCCACATGAAGCCAGACCATGGGGAGGTTACAACCAACTCACGTTGTTGCTGTGTTGTGTCTTGCTATTTTTTTTTTTTCTTTCTCTTTAAGCATAGAAATCACTTTTTAGGAGACTGGACACTGAGCAAAGCTCTTGAGCCTGCTTCTCTCAACGGTGCTAAACTGCTGCATTTGCTTGGCTAACCTGGGCCTGTGTCCATTCTCCTGAGTGTACCACTTCCCTGTGCACTCTGCCTGTTCCATAGTGGAGTAAGACCTCACACACTCAAGGCCAAAGTAGCCAGGCAGAGCAAGGATTGTGCTCCCGTGGTGAGCACCTGTCTATTGCTACAGAACTCTAAGGGCTTGGAGGAAACTGCTACAAGAACTTCCGAGTTTTTCCTAGTTCTCACAGGTGAAAACTACTACCTTGTAGTGCTTTTCATCTGGTGAATTAGCAATGATGGTATTTGCTTCTGAAATTAGACCAATTTGTGGTTGAAAATGAACAATTTGAAGTTTCCTCTGATGTTCCTCAATGGGTGTAGTCTTGATGGGGGAATGCAAAGATGCTCCAAAACATTAGCTGTTCTGTGTTTGCAGTTACTTGGAGACTGCCTCTGTGTGAGCGAATTACTCTGCTCTGGGACTGGCACCATTATTGTTGTCATCGTTTGCCTCTCACTGTCATCTGATTAATATTGTGGCTTCTCTTTTTTCTCTTCCTGTGTCTTCTTTTGACGTACTCTGGAAGAAACGTCAAGAAGAGGAGATTCGATCCCACTCAGCAAGGTCCCATCTGAATCAGCTGCACTGGAGGAATGCCACCTTGCACTGTTGGGTTCTGGGAATGACGTGTTTTCGGCCGTGCTGCCAGAACTCTTAAGTCTGTAAAGAAGACCCTTGGGTGGTAATGACTACAGAGCTCAAATCTGAGAATGGGGATGGGGTACAAGACAATGGTCCCTTTTGGAAATAACTTCAAGTAATCCCTCTGTCACCTGTCAATAAAGGGGAGAGGGTTAAAGACCATGTCATTAAAAATAACTGTTCAGAATTCTTTATTTTTTTTCTTTTTAACTAAAGGAGAAGGGAGCAGCAACAAGTGCAATAAAAGAACAAATAGCAAATGAGCCCTCAGCCTGCCGACACTTAGTATCTTCTAAACGATTTGGCATGATTTTTTTTCCCTTTTACTATCAAAGACAAACTCCAGTGGCATGAAGATCCAATTTTGGAAAGGGTAAAAACTGCATGGCATATATAACAAGCTAGCAAGCCAACCTTCAGCAAACCCTGCAGCGGAAATCCCAAAGGGAAGATGACAGGTGACCACGCAGACGCTGCCTGGGTCTGGATTAATGTCTTCCCGCCCGCCACGCCCCCCCCTCCACCTCCACCCTGGCCAACCCTTTCCCTTCATGCCCCTTCGCCCATTCTAGACCAGCCCCTAGCTACACTCATCTGGACTGTGTTCTTGTTGATCCACTGCACCCATGATTTCTCTCCTGGACCGAGCATCCCCTGGAAATGGGAGCTGGAACTTGAACAATGTTACTGTACAGTTCTTTTCTAAATGTAGATGTGGAAATGAGATTTTCGACATGCCATTTTCACTTGTCTGTATGGAAATGTTTTTCTTGCAAAGATTCTCTCTATACTTGAGTTTGTTGCTTGCTCCACATCTTCTTTTTCTTTCTTTTCTCTCATTTTCTTTCCTCCTTTGTCTCTGTCCTCTCTTATAACATGTCCACCAATTGTTGAGCTTGCTTAAACAAGACAGATGTAGCCACAGATGCAGGGAGTTTGGGCACAAATCTATTATGTTTGAAACCAAATATTAAAAAAGTCGGGGGGAGGGACACAAAATAATCCATAACAAGAACACAAAAGATTATGTAAATGTGAGTGTATATGTACTGATAAATCTAACATTGTTTTGATGTCATCATAAGCACATGTATATACTGTAGGAAAACAGAGACCCTTCTCAAATTAATCACAAAAGTGCCAAGCTCATCATTTTAGTTTCTGGTTTCGACAGTTCTCTTTCCCTGTCGTAAATGTGAAAGGAAAAGAAACTTAAAGCCTTAAATAAAAAAAAAAAATTAATACCTTTTAAATGTTGGAAGCTTGGAGAAAGTTAAGCCTTCCATTCTGTTCATATTTTTTTTTATAAATTTCATTTATGCTTCATCTTTCTGCCTCAGAGCCTGTGTGACAGAGCCCCCGTGTGTCAAGGCAGAGGAGCAGGTCATTTCTGGTCATTTCAGTTTGTCTTTCTGCACGGCGATTTCAGGAACTCGCCCAGCCCTCAGTGTTTTGCTGGACCATGGATTCTGGGTTGTGATGGGATTCCACCATGTATGAATCCACATGCTTTTCTTTTCCCTCCTGGTAGCTGGGGAGATAGTCTTGGCATTCCCAAGATTGTCTGAGTTTCCCTCATCTTCCCCCACTCCTTTATATACTGCCAGGAAAGCTTCCATTGCAATTCTAAAGGAACAGTTTACTGAGGAAACTCTCTCCCAGGTTTGTTTTGGACATACAGATGTACAGTGAACACATATCAAGAACTCAGAACCGCCCAAGAGCCCCTACTTCTCCATGGCCCATTTTTAGCAAGAAGACATCCAGATGAACTATGCATTTCTTCCCGGCATTGAGTTACTTTTTTACATTTAGCTCTAAGCCCTTCTCCGGCAAGACTCATGACTTAAATTTTACAACATTTTCCATGACTAGAGGGAGGAGGATGTCCTAAAAATGGACTGCATGAAACTGGACTTTCCCTCCTCCCCCAAAGATATCTTTAATTGTTGATGTTTCACCCTTACAGAGCAGAAACTTTGTTGCTATATCTTACCCCAGACCATAACTTAACATCTTAACCTTCGGATGGCTTTCTGAGAAACAGGTGCTATGCAGGTATGCAGTCTTTCGCTTGAACTTGCTGTTTGTTTATATAGTAATAACAGGGCTATCTGTAAGGTTTATTGGCCTTATTCCTGGTTCCATAAGACACAGGTTGTACCCTTTTACTTAATGGCACAGGCTCAGCTTGGAGGAAGGTCAGAGGAAACTCAGATGACTTGGTATCTCTTCCTGTTGTTGCAGTGTTTCGGGGTCCACTTTCACTATGAGATACCAAGCAGCTGCCAACCTCACCATACTCATTTCATTGCTATTTCTGAGGCACCGTGGTGACTTTATCCAACATAAAACCACTGTCAGTTTCAAAACAGATCTCTATTGTTAACTTTTGAACATTTCACAAACAACATTGTAAATGTGCGATGTTATGTTTTAAATCAGACCACAGTGGTCCCCAAATATTATGTACATATGAAAAATGTCAGTGTAACTTTTTGTTACACTGACAGTTTCATAGGTAAACAAACCTATGCTCCAATGTTAAATTACGTGTGTATATGTAAAATACACAAGCATTAAGCTATGTGTGTGCGGACATGAGGGTAGTGCAATCGTACTGTACAAAATGGGTCAGAGTAATTTTCAGTGGTGTCAGGTTATGTAATTTCAAACGCTGTGCTGCATTTTTCTCTTGCACATGCCATCCACTTGGTTATTTTGGGGTGTGAGTACTCATTATTATTAATTTGGATTTGAAGCACAAGCCTTCTATTGTTAAACATTACCCAACAAGAGCATCAAGTGATGACCAAGTTCCCATTTCACCTGCTATAATTTTACTGCAATAATTAATGACACCTGGATGAGAAGGCGTGTGTTAACTTCATTGCTCACCCAGGATAGTGCATGAGCCCACTGAATTAGAGCTACTTCTACCAGCTAAGTGAGCAGTACACATAGGTGCATGTTTGAAACATGAATCACATAGAGCTGTGGAGTTTTGCAAGTGATGTGTTTTCTTTCTTCTTTTTTTCTTTTTCTTTTTTTTTTCCTTTTTTTTTTTTACTATGCAAAGATGGGAAATGTACAAACTTCCAAGACATGTCTGAAGAACTTTACAATACTTGAATTCTTTCTTTAACCATCCCATCGTATTTTCTGGTCATTGATGCTTCCGTTGTTATTTTTCTTTCTTTTGTTCCCTTCAACTTTAATGGTTTGTAATTTTTAAATACACAACCCAAACTTTTATTTGAAGTTAAATTCCAAGCCTGTTGGCTGCCTGTGAATGGAGATTCCATCATCCTTACATGCATCTTTAGTTGACTGTGCATTAAAAGTTTTATTAATGTAGGATGTTGTAGTTTGTGCTTTGGATTTTCTTGACTCTCTGTTTCTATGTCTTCTTGCATTGGTTAAGTGGCTATGTGCCTGATATCTGGGTTTTGGCAGTCACAATCAAAGATTCACTGCAAATTGAAGCAGCCAGTGGAGCACAATAAACTCTCTGGTTAATGGTAAACGTGTTCTGGATTAGGACTCAATTTTATTGTAGCCACTGGGAGTTCTTTGCCTCATATGTAACAGAAAACAAAAAATAAAACGAAACAAAACACAACAAACAAACAAAAAACAGGACAAGAATCATACCACTGTTGATTTTATTTTGTGTCTTTAGCATCTGTCCTCCGAGTTTAAAGAGTGGCTGGCTAGCAGTAACATCTACACTTTGACTTGGTATCAAATTAACAATGAAAGTGTGCACATGTGCATGGGCACACACGTGAGCACACACACACACACACACACACACAAAGAAGGGGAAGGAGAGAGGGAGAGAGGGAGAGGAGATGAAAGGAGGAGACAGCAACATCACCTGGTTATGTACATTACATCATCAAAAACATTTAAAATAAGGGACCCTGATAGCTCATATAAGCTCAGCCAGCCACTTACATTCCTCCTGGTGACCGTCTTCACTATCTCTTCCCTGCACCATGTTGCCGTGCCTCAGTTATCTGTGTGATACAGCACAGACACACATAGATGCTTTCTACACTGCTGTCATCATGAAAGTCTTGCAGCCGCCTTCATTTCCTGCAGGGAACTTTCCAGACTCAGTAATGAGCCTGTGTGCCGCTGAGCCCGTGACCTCACCAGCTTGATTGTCAAGTCTAACTGACTCTCATCTTCCCTTAGTTCCCCTAAAAGAGCCCATGCTACTGAATCTGAATAATCTACTTAAATTGTATGTCCATTATCTGTAATTCTTTTGTTACTGTGTAATTTCATGTAATAAAGGAAATGCAGAAATGCTTAAGTAGCACAAATAGCATTCTTAAGAAAGTAAGCATGGTGGCATTTATAGTTGACTTTAAAGGAATGATCTCAAGCAATCTTTCTTTTCAAGACAAGTTTCTCTGTGTAGCCCTGCTGTCCTGGATGGAACTAGCTCTGTAGACTATGCTGGTTTCAAACTCACAGAGATCCACCTGCTTCTGGAGCACTGGAATTAAAGGCATGTGCCACCATGCCTGGCCAAATGATCTGGATTTCTGATATGCTGGCCTTTTTGGTTATACTGTTTTTGAGGCAGCATACCAAAAGTCGAGTACTGTTTTAGAGCCTAAGCACACAGGGATGACATCTCCCTTTTGTGAACAAAATGTGAGGACCTTAAATGGGACATAGTTCATTCCTAAAAGATAACGGAGTAAGAGAGAAGGAAGGCCTTTTTCCTGCTCTTGGGATTCAAAGGGTTTCAAAATGGAGGTGGTATTTGAGCAAAAGGCTGTCCCCGTGACACTGGATCTAATACCATGTTACAGTCAACAACAGCTGACTTATTTTAGTGAGAAAGTTCTCCCATAAATCCCTTGGAGGTAGGATATCTTATAAAGTTCGGGTATAATTGTCTAATCCAATTTCCGAGTGTCTTGTTTGTGTCAAGGTTAAGATGTGTTTTAGAACTTTATGTTTTTGGATAGTTCCCTCACTAAGGTGCTCATTATGAACCTGCCTACTCTGCCTGGGATGATCAGTAACAACAAAGACAACTGCTTCGCCTGGGCTGTGAACTTTGCAGTATTTTTTTCTTCCCATAAAGATTCTGGCTAAGCTCAATCAGGAGTGAAGGGGGTGGAGAAGAATCATAAACGGTTAAAGCACCATTTAGTAAGTCTTCCTGTTAATAAAAGGTCAACATCATTTTCTAAGGGCAGCCATACTTTCCACCAATGAAAATTAGGACTTGTCTCTCTGTTATGCCTTGGAGGGAAGATTACCCTTCCTTAACCTTTTCAGAAACATATTAGCAGGTCTGGCTTCTTTCCTATAACAAGTCTGTAGGCACACACGTGACTTCTGATAACAAAGGCAATACCATAGTTCCTTGTCATATGGAATAGCTGTCCTCCTAGAATCTGGGGCCAGTCTCTTTCCAGCTGGTTGTGTATACACATATATGCTCTGTTGTAGCTCTAAAGGGTAGTCATGACAGCCAAGTCCACTCGTAGAGGAATATCAAATTGTTATGATCATTGAAAGCCATGATTGGCATAATAAAGCAGTCCTTCAAAACTGGCAAAATAAAACCAACTAAACAAACAAACAAAAAATTTCTGCATTTTGAATGATGAGAGTCCTTCAGAGTTCTCTAGTATTTTAAATAGCTTCTGGCCTTCAGGGGGTAAATGAGCCTGGAGAAAAGTTGCCTCTTCAGTTCCTAGTCTTCAGATGAAGACAGAAAAAAGCGACAGGGATTGTAGGTCACAGCAGGAAGTTCTCTGTTATCCCAGGGGAAAAGATAAGTTCACCGCATAAGATCACTAACTCACATAGAAGCAGTGAATGTCTCATTTAGACATGTACACGCAGTGGCGTTAAGTGCTCTTTCTTTGAAGGTGAAGCCCTCACACTGCAAGGATCACAAAGCATGAGGTCTACAGGAGACTCGGTTACCAACCTGAACTGAAGGGGAACCAAAGCAGATGGGGATGATTAAACTGTGCTGAGAGCAAGCACCTTGCCCTGAAGGACCAGCTCATTTCAGATCCAGCCATTTGTCACTCAGTGGAAAATGAGACTGCCATTATCCATTCCATTTATTTTCTTAGCACAACCAGAATCCAGATTTTTCAAAAACTCCTTTGGGTAATAGTGAAATTCATTCATGTATATATTTATATACATTTACATACATACAGTCACATATGTGTGTGTAAATTCATTCATATAAATATGTATATACACACATAAATGAACACACACGCATATGTATAAAATCTGTGTGGATCAAGATGGTACAAGTGGAAATGGTCTTTACATAGCCTGCTGGTCCTTAAAAAGCAAGTAATCTTAAAATAACAGACATATTAAAATAGCACGTCCATGTGTGGCCTCTTGTAGTTAGTTGTCCTATGACGACTATGCAAATGTGGCCTTGCTTCTAGTCTCGGGGACAGGGTACTAGGTGAAGAGCCCTGAGCTATGTCTGTAGCTGCTGTATCAGGGGTTAATTACACGTGTCTGTTATACAGCATCGCCCAGTACCCTACTAGATCCCCTTTAATTAGGCCTTTCTTTCTACTGTTGACTTTCAGTGCCTCTTGAACTTGAGGATGAGTCTATTGACCTTGTTAACCCTGGGGCCCCCTTGTTTTCTACATCAGTGAAATAAGGAACGGATTCTTGATCCAAGAAATGCAAAATCTCAAAACACAGCAGGAAGGGGCAACTACTAGTGGCTTAACGCAATTTATTTCTTTATTATAAAAACCTACATGTAGAAATTTTTGATTTGGAAAAACAAGTAAAATCTGAAAGAAGGAAATTAAAAATCACTACGCTGTAATCATACCGAAATCTCCTTAATGTTTCCAACTTGCCTTCCATTCTCTTGCTTCCCACACCACACTTCATAATGCCAGGAGAAGTCTCCAAAAATGGGCAAATAGTTTCTCAGTGAATTTCACTTTCTGCCCCCCACCCCCATGTGTACATGTACGTGTGCATGTGCGTGTGCATGTGTGCTCACTCCTATATGCATGTGGATATATCAAAGTTTGGGAACAAGACAACCTCCCTGTACCTCCACCCATCAAGCAAATGCCTCCACTTTATCAAGCTTCTTCATGACATCACTTCTGATCCTTGCAGAACTTCTTAGTCTATTCAGACAATGCAAAAGCTTAATCAGTAGCAGGGCAGGGATGACAGACCAGGCATTTCAGGCCCCAGAGTCCATACCTTGAGTCATCTGTGTAGTAAATAAAGCTCAAAGTTGCAGATTTCAAGCACCTTCCTTGAAATGACCATTCTAGCAAGGGCAGAACCAGAATCATGATATGGGGATTTACACTCTGAGTACCTTCCTGGACCCAGGAAACGATAGACTACAGCAACATGTTACCAGAAAGTGAGCAAAGTGAGCAGCAGGAGTCCCCACCTTCCATCCCCCAGGATAGAATCACTTGCCAGATAGAATCTGGGTGCTGCTGTGCCATTGTCAACCACTAGGACAAGGAGAGACTGTCTAAGTTGAGGGGAAACTATTTTTTGAACAACTCCACTGTCCAAATAGGAATTCCAACCTTTTTTTTTTTTTTAAAAAAAAACTAAAGCAAGCAGGCATGGAGTAGGGCAGTTAGCAAGGCCTTCCCAAGGGAAGGTGGCAGGCATGTTCCGTGAGCACCCACTTGAAAAGGATAGTTTTTTTATGAAGAAGAGACAAAATGTACTTTCCTATTGTGTATGATGAGTTAAACAGTTCCCTCTGCAAAGCTTATGAAGGTAAAATTGTAAGAATGCCAACTTTAGCCCCCTGTTAGGAATGTCACCAAGTTAACGTATAATGCAAATATCTACTCAATAAAAGAATTTCTGCTGGACATGATGGGTCAGAACAAGGCTGAGACTCTTCCCTGTGGGATATTATAGTTTGGTAGACAATTTTCATTCATAATGACAATTTTCTACTCAGTAAGAGAAGTACAGATTAATAACCATAGGCAGTCAATAGAGAAGGATCATTTCCTGCTGGAGGAAATCTGGGACGCACATCAGTACACCCCCACTAGGAGAGCACGTTTCAACAAGCGCTGAATCATTGGTGCAAATGTGCACAAGCAGGAGCTGGGATAGAATTCCAGTCTTCAGTATCTCCCTCTGGATATTCAAGGCATGTATAAGTTCAGTGGAAGTAATTGTGACCAAGGTACCAGGGATTCAAACACAATAGAAGTTCTCCTTTCTTGTATAGTCATCTAGAGGTGGGCTGATGACCCATAGTTCTTCCATGTTCTTGCTGTGCAGTCATGAGCGCCAGCTCCCCTTTGCATGAACTAGCTCGATGTCCAGGTCCTACCACTGATGGTCCTCCAGGATGCAGGAAGGAAAGGAAGCAACGTGGAAGGCAGGCTTCTAACATACCGTCTTGACCATTGCGCATGCCACTTCTATCACTCACATAATGACTTGCCAAGAAAGCCTGACAATGTAACACAGAGATACTACTATAAAAGATTAGAAAGGAGGTCTGAGAGAGGCAGCACTTTGCCTTGGGACATTTTCTAAGACTGTAACGAAACATCTGAGCTTAAATTATAATGGAGAGGTGTTTATTTCACACACGGTTTTGGAGGCTGAGAGGTCAAAGATCAGGTGACCACATCTAGTTGAGAGCCTTGTGCGTCTTCAACACATAGCAGAAAGTGGAAGGGCAAGAGGCACCTGTGACAAAGACAAAAAAAAAAAAAAAAAAAAAAACCAAGAGGGTGGGACATGGGACATGCTTTACAGCAATCCACTCTGTCGGACACTACTCCAGTACTGCAAGAGTGGGAACTGACCCCTCTCCCCAAAAGACATTAATCCAAGCCTGAGGGCTCAACTTCCATGGCCAAAGAAACCCCCGATGGTCCCCACTTCCTAGCACTGACACGCAGAAGCACCAAGCTTCTCAATACAGGGACTTTTAGGAATCATCCTCAAACCGTAGAACGGTCTGCCACATGACACAAATACTGCCCTCAAGAAGCTGTGGGGGTGAGAAAAATCAGCTGGCATCATGAGTACTTCTCAGGTTTGCTTCTGGGGTTTGTTTATTCATCTTCTGGAAGTGTCATGGGAAGATGGACATCAGTTGCTGGCCCCTTTGATGGCTTTCTCTGCAAAAGCAAAGTGCCTTGCTCAAAGCCAGCTGTATTTGATGATGGATCAAAATTGAACCATTCAGACCCCTCTTTCCCACAACTCAGGACAACTCAGCAGTCATCCCAGTTTCAAAATTTATTTTGAGGGGAAGCTCACCACACAACCCTACCCCATACAATCCTATCTACTCCTCTTACTCTTTGCTGCTATGAAAAAGCACAGTCTAAAAGTAGTCTGATCTGTAAGTCACTCCCCACAGACTGTTTCTAAAAAGTCTTATCTGGGCCAATCATTGAACAATCTCCTTGGAGAGAAAGCAGGGGAGTGAATCTCTCTCTGGGTGAGATGCTAGGTGTCTTGAGTTGTCACACATAGACTGGATTCTTGAGGCAATTGTGAGCAGGTTTCTATGGATTAGAGTAATGGAGGCCGTTGGGAACAATCTACAAAATGGACTTGGGGGAAGAGGCAGGGGGTGAGCAAATGGTTTAGGCTATCACAACCAACAATAAAGATCTAACATAAGGAGCCAGTGTCATAGACATGGTTCTGATGTTGCAAAATGGAGAGGCAGGGACAGATTCTCCATAATCAGCAAGTTGAGCAGCTGATTGTATGAGGTAAGTTGGGGGAGAGTATGAAGGGTGAGGTTGGTAGCCAGGGACCGAGATGACAGAGTCAGACTTGGAGAGATCTTAATTCCAAAAGCAAATACCTGTTTAATTCTGGGACTGCTGAGGCTAAGGGGCTGATAAGATTCTAGTCAGAGACACCCAGCAGGCTACTGCAATGCAGTATGGCGTTCGCTAGTGAGATTCAAGTGAAAATACTTGCTCGAGAACTACGTATGGATGTTAACATTCAAATCGGCTTAAGATACAACTTAAGCCATAAAAATGTGAAGCAGTTTCTAAAGAGTGGTATCACCAAAAAAAGGAAATGGAGAGAGCCTGAGAGAGGAAGCTGAAGCATGCAAGGAGTCATTAATTCCAAGAGGTGCTTGCTTTGCGCTCAAAGAACTGGATGCTATTGTTCACAAGAACAGAATTTGTCCAGAAAGAGTGAATTAGATCCTCTTTCTGCACATGCTACAGAATGAATAGTGAGTTTTTTGTAGAGGACAACACAAAACCAGTTTCTGAGGAGAATGGGGTATTATAGAAAAGAAAAATTTAGAATGAAGAAACTTTTGATAATATCTCAGCACAGAAGACTGATTTTTTTAAAAAAAGAAACATTTACTTCTATTACTATGACTATAATTGAATTTTCTAGGAGCCAAAGCTGAAATGACAGCATTTTGGCATTCTAAGAGACTGGGATGACACTCCAGTGCTTATTAGAAGCCAATTTTTTATTATTAAGCAGAATGGTTGTTTATCAATAATATTACAATAGCTCTCTGCAGAAAAATATTATTCTGGGTCGCTATGACATAAAAGGAGAAGAGGGCAGAAGATAGGACACAAAGAAAGTTGTTATCAAGCTCAAGTTTTCAAATTGCATCCTCAGGACCATTCAGAGAAGAGGCGAGATGCTTAAGACATCTCACTGGGTACTTAGTATCTTGAGAGATGTGAGTTGAAAATAAGGAATAAAAGGAGATGGTAGAAAAGGGTTCACACAAGGTCACGGCTCTGATTGCATTGCATGGAGTTCTCAGAAAGCTCCAGAGCCTTTCTTTTCAATGCCTTGTGGGAAGCCATCAAATAAGTCATATTCAATTTGCCATGGTTAGAAATGAAGAAATTATTATTTTTTTGTTCATTGAAGTTGAAAAAAAAAATAAGAACAAGCCTTGTATTTATAGGAGACCATGCACTCAGATGAAAGGAAGAAAGTATAATCGATTCAGCCCATTTGTGCTTTGTTCTCGGGGTCTATACTGAGTGGACTGCTGCCTTACAGAGTAAAAAGCCTCCAGCCTTTCACAGATGAATGACTTGTGGATGAGTGTCCCTGGACATTCTTAGGCTTCCTGTGTCTGTATAATTTCATCCTCCAGAAAGCCAAAACAACTGGGTCATCAATCGATTGTACATCATTTTTATTGGGAGACTATCACAAATATTTGCAATATAGGTTATCTCTCTGGCTGACTTGTCTGCAATAAATTATCTTTCCCAAGACTGGGAAAGGAAGCCAAGGCTTTGTCTGTGCCAGGCAAGTGCTCTACCATTGAGCTACATCCCCAGGCCCCCTGCAGTATGAGAACAGTCTGCCAAGTACCTTCGCAATTTTGTTATGAAGTTTTATATACATACATATACACATACATACATACATACTTAAGTACATGCATATAATAAAACAAATAAATGTTTAATTCTTTTTATAAGACATGCTTACTACCTGTGAGCATTATTTTCTCAACACCATAACCAAACACCCCTATAAGAAGTAACATAAAGGTGAGAGGGTTTATTTTAGTTCACAACTTAAAAAAAGGTTACAGTCCACCATGGTAAGGGAAGCATGTTAACAGTCATACTGCTTCCTCAGACAGAAAAGAGAGATTAGGCAGGAGGTGGGGCTATACTATCAAACCTCAAGACACCCTACTTCCAGTCTACTTACTTCCTGTGGTGGGAAGTCACTTCCAAAAGCTTACCCAGTCTTCCAAAACAGCATCACACATTTCCAACTGTGGACCAACCAAGTCTTCCCCACATGAGGACAGTGGGAAGCACTTCACATTCAAACCCTGACAACATCTTAAAATAAACTCCTTGCACAAGAACTGATTGGCAGCTAAAAGTATTACTAAGATTTTGCTTTTGATAGAAGGGTGCCCTCTCCTCCACCACAGAAGAATGAGACCCTGGAAACAACCCTTCTTATGACGCCCCTTGCCTCAGGAATCAAACCTGTCACAAGCTCTTCACTTGTAAGTGTGCAGGAGGCTGCTGGAGAGAGCATAGGATGGCCTACTTCTTGTCCTGGGACCATTTTAGAGTGAGAGAAAAGTGTGAAGTCTGGAAAGTTCTGTGCAGTGTTTGAACCATCATTCTTTAGAGAATTTATATGTAAGTCAGACTTTTGAAAATGTGATTTATTTTCTTGAGTTTCCGGTTTGATGTCTGTCCCTCATTAACTGGCTGCCACAAATAAAGAATGAAGAATGTCCTATTCTTTTATAGATCACCACCATTGATCTATTTCAGGATCAAAAAAGATACCAGGCAAACACTCACCAAGACACGTCTGTGTTAGACATTTTGTCAAATGCCCAGCAGGTCTGGGTAAACTACTGGTTGGGAAAGAATATAGAATTTCTTCATTAACTTTCCCAATTAAAGAGATCTCAGACCTAAAACTCTTAGACAGCCAATCAGAAGGTCAGAAATAAAATCACTTGGCCTGGCTATCTTCAATTTTCATCAATTCATTCATTCATTCATTCATTCATTCATTCAAGGGGGTTACCTTATGTAACTCAAGGGAAAAATAATTTTCTCCCTTGTTGATAATATAACTAGTGTTCTTGGAAAGATTCATATATTTTTAATCACAACTTTGAATCAGGTTCGTAAACTAAAACAAATGAATAAACAAAAAAAATCTATGTAACAGACTCAGATGTAAAATTTAGCAAATTCCCATTTACATGTAATTGCCTTCTCAGCTGGTGTAATAACTCCCTTTGTCTAGAAGCTTTTTGCATTGATACTTAATCAAAACCATGGGTGGATGAAGTTATGTTAAGACAGTTATGACTTCTATTTTGAATATGAGATCTCTAAGGGGATGAAGGAACTGGTATTTTATAAATAACATATTTATCATATGAATACTTATTATGTATGGATATGAGTAGGTAATTCGATTTAGTTTATTGTGATGGTTAAAGTTAATTGTCAACAGAATCTAGAATCATGGGAAATGGGCCTCTGGGCATGACTGTAGCAGGTAATTTGGACATAGAAAGACCCATGGTAATTGTAGGTAGGCCACTCTCTCTGAGCAGGGAATCCTGAACTGTGTAATACGGATCAAACAACCTGACCGCTTACACGTGTTTATCCTGGATGAATTGTGTGTGTGACCAGCTCCCTCAAGTTCCTGCTGCTGTGAGCTCTTCACTAGGAGAAACTGTGACCTAGAACTGTGAGCCAAAATAAATGCCATCCTTACGAGGCTGAGGCTGCTTCTGTCAGCACTGAGAAGCTGAGAGAGGAAGTGCAGATAGGTTAGAAGCAGGCACCTGAGGAGAAAGGCACGCTTCCTTGGGAGCTTCTGGTTTTCAGGCGAGGTGGGTCACCTGAAGTGTTGCTTCAGTTTCATGAAGTGTCTCATGAATGCTTGTGTGGGTGTAGAACAGGAGGTGGGCTGCAGAGGAGCAGACGCTGAAGAGCCCTGTGTGAGCTGCATCCATTGGGTACATTTCTGCGAATTCAGATATGTGTTTCTAATGACACTTGAAAACCGGATGACAGTCAATTTGATGAGAACAAGGGGCTGCTATTTTGTTCAAATGAGCCTTGATGCAGTTTCAAAGCTGGAAGATCTTAAAAAAAAAAAAAAAAAGAAAAAGAAAAAGAAAAAAAGTAGGAAGGACTGACGTTGGTTTTTCTATCACCGCTGCGTTTTTCTCCTTGTTCTCCACTGTAATGCGGGCCATGGTTTTATTGCCTTCATTTCATTCTTTTTTGTTTTTTTCTTGCCCCTTTACATGTTCTTATTGCTTGTTTACTTAAGTAATGTTACCTTCCTCCAGCAAGAACAAAGACTTCGCCTCTCTTGACTATTGATGCACACTCATGTCTGCGGTGGTGAATACCATTGTCTCTATGAATGCAGATAAAATATTGAACAAATAAATTACTTTGGTATAGGTATGTGTCATTCCATTTTGTGACTTTTTTTTTAAAGTTATGTTCCCACCTAGCTCATAGATTCATCAGTGACTTAAGACTTATCTTGACGACTTCTCTTGATAGTCAGCAGAGGACGAATTTGGAAACAGTGAGTGACTATTTAGTCATCTTAATAGTCTCTTATTTTGGAAGGCATATGGCAGGACCGCCTTGCTCACTGTCCTAACTTTACTCCAGAAAAGAAGGTGTGGCTTAGATGAATGAATACAAGGAATGAATAGTGACTGCTGTTATCCCAACTAAGGGATCTTGTGATACATTTCTGCCTCCCTCCATTTTATTAGCACTAGTTAGATGGCTATATATTCAAATAGAGGCTGGCCTAAATAAAAACAAAATTCTATTTTCAATGAGTTCATTTTTCCGTCACCCGTTTTAAGTGGGGAATAAAAACCATGATCTAAGCACCTCCTGTAAATGGTATTGCCTTCTTTCTCGTCTGCCTCCTCTCCTTCATTTATTTATTTTTTACTTGAAATTTAGACGGTGGCCCATGCCTGCAATCCAGATACTCAGTGGGCCAAAGCAGAAATATTTCAAGAATAAGAAAAGTTGCAATTGTTAGAATTAGGGAAATTGTGCCCTAAGAACTGGATAAGCAACAGAAGAATCGCCCTAACGTAGACTTAAGCTTGAGCTTAGTGTCTGCAGAGTTCCCATTAGGCTGCATTGTCTAGTGAGGTTAACCCTGTGGACAGAGAACAATCATTCCCCAGCCCATAAATAATAGGACCTCCTGTCTTCCACTGTAGCACTTACCCTCCTGACATGCTTATGCTTATAAGTGACCATGTGACACGGTTGTAGCACATGGATTGGAAGCCTAAGTCCATGAATGAGGTTATAAAACTGCTTTTACTTTCTCGTTTTAAATGGGATAGGAAAGTCAAAAGAATCACGGAAGTGCAGAGAATGGCATCCTGGGACCACTGCACTACCACCAGCAGCCACATGCTTGCAGCCTTATTAAGAAAGGCAAACTCTGTTTAAACTCGGCATTCAGATTTATTGGGACTTAAGACATTCCTGGCTCACATAGCATGTTACAAAAATTAGCTCAAAAATAGATGTAGCTTGTTTCTTGTGTTTTAATGACTTACCTTTAAAATCTTGCTATTAGATTTCTGCTAGAGGCAGAGATAGGTGGATCTTTCAAGCTTGCTGGAAAGCCAGTTTAGCTGAATCAGTGATCAATGAGATATTCTGTCTCAGAGAAGGTGGAGAGTGCTTAGACATGGACTTTTGGCCTCCATATGTGTATGTACACACACATGAACACCCACTTGCTCACACATACATTCACACACACTCGTACGCACACACCAGCACATAAACTCACACAATCACATTCAGCAATGCTCCCCCTCCCCCAGCCCCACATACACAAACAAAAGCACATGTATACTTATGAGAACATGTGGAATACTCATGCATGCTCAAGAACAAATACAAATTATCATGTGACTCCCACTCAGAAGCATTCATATTCTGGTTGGAAGAAAGGGGAAGGTGATGGGAATCAGACATACTTTAGTAGCTAAAAGTAGGAACAAAACATCATGGAATCCTGAACAGAGAAGAACTAAGTTCCTGAGACATTCATGTGTCAAGGAAGAGTACTGAGCCTGGAAGCCCTGCTCAGGCTGTAAGATGCCTCCTGCCCCACCACATAGATCTGTGTTCTTGTCCTCATTCATCTGTCTGCTGCTCTTCTGTCCTACAGTCTATGCTTATTCTCTGCCCCGACATCTGAGGCTATGAATCCTACATAACATTCAGGTAGAAATTTTGTATTAAGTTTTATTAAATTGCTCCTGGGAAAAAGAATCTTTTTGTTGACAAAACCTTAGCGCCTTGTCATGCTGCCTAGCTACATAAACCTAAATTCAAAATGCCATTTAAAAAGAATTCTTGAGGTGTGTGCCTTTAATCACAGTACTCAGGAGGCAGAGACAGATGGGGCTCTGTAACAGGCCAGCATTACCTACATGTGGAGTTCTAGGCCATCCAGACCTACTCAGTGAAACCCTACCTAAACAAAAAAAATCACTTAAGTTGTGGTCTCCTTAGAAAATGAGTGCACCAAAAGATAAGACCAATTCAAAAGTCAACACCTGTAGTAGTATTACTCTTGAGTTGCTGAACTTGTCTTAATAGGTAAAAAAAAAATCAAGGCTGGACAAAGCCACCGGAGTATCTATGAGCTTTGTGAGCTTCTGGGGAAATGGACAATAAACTAAGTTCTCTTAGAAAGATACAGTAAAAAAGTCACTACAAAACACCCATTGCTATGGTTGTGGCATCTCAGCTCTCCTTAACCACTGTGAAATCTTTACCTGGTCAATCAAGAAGCTATGAATAAATGACTCCTGGACCCTGGGTAAGTTTTGTCTTTCACACCTTTTGGAATTGGTGTCCAGTATCCTCTGACTATTGCACTGCAACTTGTCCTTGTGAGTTGGATGCCTCTTAAGGAGTGACTCATCCACTTAACCCAATGGGCATTCCAGGAAATTGTTCCTGTTTATTGCCATTTTCAAATGATGGAGAAGCACAGAATAATGAGAGAGAAATGATTATTTTTACTATCTGATCCCAAGTGTTAAAGAAGCATCCCATTCTTAGAGGCTGCCCTGGCATTTGCAGATTTAATGCAGTGCTGAAGATGCAAACTGTCCACATAACTGCTCTCGAATTTCATTAAAATTAATCGGAAGTCCCTTTTAATGTCTTAGAAAATTGCTTCAAGTGGCAAAAATCAGAAAATCTACCCATGGGGCACATTCAGCTAATTGCAATTTACTTCTCAACTAGTCATTCTTCAGCTGTATGCCGCAACTTTATAAAACCCAAACAACTCTGGGTGACCAAGTGCCAGACAAACCAGTCATTCACCTAAGTGCAAAGGGGTTTCCATGATCCTTCATTTCTTCAATATTTTGCCTGCACGTACAACACTTACATATGTGATACCCACGGAAGCCAGAAGAGGGCATCAGAGCCCTCGAAACTGGAATTAAAGACTGTGAGTCTCCTGGTGGGTGCTGAGAATTGAACTTAAGTCTTGTGGAAAAGCAGCTATGCTTTTAGTTGAAAAGTCATCTCTCTTGGCCCTCTTCAGTATTTTCTAACAATACAGAATGGTGGTGTGAAGTGAACTCGGATGTGTAATGAATGACTTTATGTTCTCTCCCAGTTGGTATTGTGGAACAGACAGGGAAATGAGGATAAAGACAGCCGGAAGAGGACAGAGTGATAGGGTATGTGTCTGTATGTCCACACCACTTATGGCACACAAAACACAATGGATAAAATTTAGGTGCAGAAGCAAAGCCATACCCTAACATTCACCAGTTAAATAGCCCTAAAGAAATTGTCACATAATAAATCAGGATAGAAGGAAGGTGAAACGATGCTTTCCTTAGCATTACATGGGGCCCCAGGGAGAAAATGAGATTTTTGTAAGCATGTGAGCATTGCTAGAGAGATTCTAGTATGCAAAAAGGAAGCAATCAGGACAAGACATTAAGAAGAAGACAGCCTATATGTTTAGCAGAAGATAAATCACATCACTTGGTGGCAGTTTCTTCTACTCTTAACAACATGAATTAGGATGTCATTTTCATCTTGTAATTATGATGATGACAGTCAAGTTTGGGACTAGAGAGTCATATGTTTCCCTTTCCCATGAATCTTTTGAATTTTCCTGACGAATTGGAAAATATGAAATATTTATCATGCTGGAGCAGGTGGTGGTTAGGACCTTTGTCTAGATAAAAACGTTCAAGCAGTGGTTGCTTGTTTTGCTTTAAAGTACAAATTGTTAGTATTTATGAGAAATGTTTAATTAGAGATTCTATTTTAAAGCAGACATATAAAAGTGTTACTGAAACTCCATAATTCCAGTGTCAAATAACAACACTGAAAAGGAAAAAAAATGTACTTTTAAGAGTCTTTACTTCCACTGGCAAGATCTTCCTGGGGCTCTGGTTGGGAGTCGTCGCATACGGTCAGTGTCTGTGAAGCAGGGATGGCCATTCAGTCATTATCTTCCTACTTACATGCAGGTAGAGCTCAACAGTAGCAGCCTTTACCTTCACATAACATTCTTAAAGCATTAAGAAACATTATCATGGAGAGACGGCTCAGCAGTTAAGAGCACTGACTGCTCTTCCAGAGGTCCTGAGTTCAATTCCCAGCAACCACATGGTGGCTCACAACCATCTATAGTGCCTTCTTCTGGTGTGTCTGAAGACAGCTACACTGTATTCATATACATAAAATAAATAAATAATTCTTTAAAGATATTATCATCAGACACCATCAATTATAGACATCTTGTGTGTGTGTGTGTGTGTGTGTGTGTGTGTGTGTGTGTGTGTGTGTGTGTTTTAAATAAAACCGATGCTGCAAATCTAATTGTCAGTTGACAAGCACATCCTGATCTCAGGCGTGGTGTTGGGAGAGCAATTTCTCACAGCCTCAGTGTCTATGAAGCAGAGATGGCCATCCAATTCCTTATCTTCATCTTCACATGCAAGTGAAACTCAAGAATAGCAGCCTTTGCATTCCCTCCTCCTCAGATCTTCAATTCAGTTGGAGTCTTCATCTCTCTCTATCCCTGACCACAGACCCTCTGATTGCAAACAACCTCTCTGCTTCTTTGACACCTTCTTGCCTCATGTCAGTGCAAGCTCCAGGGTGCTTCATTTCCTTGAAATCTTTTCTCTCTTTACCTTGTCTCTTTTTGTCTAGCCTGCTTATGCCCTTGGGTCCCTGATAGCTAATCAACATCTTACCCCAGATTTAGGACCAAGTCTCTGTCATAATGACCATTCTTCTTTCATTCCAATCAGCTGTCAAATGCTGTAAGGGAACAAGAAAAAAACCCTAATATTTGTCACCTTCTGCCATGTGTACCTTCCCAACTATTTTCTGCGTATGATTTCATCCTATCCTCAGGAACAGTGAAGGACCTTTTTGTCCATTTTGTAAGCAAGAGGATGGTCTCATGGGGGTTAGTCACATTTCTTAGGCATCGTATCAGTTCAAAGACACCATCGGTAATCGACATCAGGATATTTTAAAAAGAGAAAGGCAGTGCTATAAATCTAATTGCCAGAGTGCTGTCAGTTGACAGATACATCCTGATCTCAGGCACGGTAAGGGTACAAAAAGTTTTTCTGAGAATCTATGAACCATGACAAGGGAAAGACACACAGATCAAACCCAGACAATTGGGATTCAGAGAATAATTGCCATAATTATGTTATTCTGCCTCATAAAAACTATTCAGGCATACAACGTAGTACACTATCAATTCATAGTCTCAGATTTTCTGAGTCCTTACTGATTCTTTTAAATCTGTCTTTCTCATTTCTTCTCTCCATTCTTGCCTTCAATGGATACTCCAAAGCTTTTATTCTTTCTCTAGA
This sequence comes from Arvicanthis niloticus, assembly GCF_011762505.2. Classification (NCBI taxonomy): domain Eukaryota; kingdom Metazoa; phylum Chordata; class Mammalia; order Rodentia; family Muridae; genus Arvicanthis; species Arvicanthis niloticus. Next base: position 119,274,104 of record NC_047660.1, on the reverse strand, counting down.
CTCCCTACTTAGCACATGACTCCTTTACTTTTGACCTTCAGTAAGGAAATTGAGATGGCCAGTTTTCATCTCTCTCAGCTGCTTCTTCCCTGCCCTCCATGCCCACAGCACCCTTTCTTCTTTCCTGTTCCAGAAGGCAAAGCTGTCTGCTCTCCTCTTAGGTGTTGACTCCATTTTCTACTTTCTTACCCATCCGCTTCTCACTTCTGACAACTTTAGTCACTGTTTCTTGATGCTCAGCCTTCTCTGTTGGGTTCTCTACCTCAGCTATATGACCAACACTCAATTTCTAGCCTATACTCCACCCATTCTCCCTCTTTGTATCTAAGTTTTATAGGGAAGGGTTCAGGTATTGCTGTCATTTTCTGAATTTCCATTCCTGTCTTTATCCACAATTCCACAGATGATGAGGTGAGACTATCTTCTTAGAGTCACTAGAAACTTCTTTCTCTTTATTTTATTGCCACCCTTTACTGGATCTGCCTGATTCTGTTGGCTTCTTCGTACTTGGTGAAAAATCATTCTCTAGTACAATAAAAGTAGCAGGAGTCTGATCGCTTTGCTATGTTCCAACAGATCTCTCTATGTCTGTGTTCACTGGCTTCGCTAAAATGCCTGCCTATACAGTAAGGATGTCTAAAAGAATGTGGGTTACTTGAAGTCCAGGAAGCAAGACCACATTCTCATCCCCACACCCACTGGGGGCAAAGTGAATCAGGCTTTTTTTTTTTTTTTTTTTTTTTTTTTTTGGACAATTTAAAGACAGAAACCAAACCAAAGCACACTCGGTCCAGTTGAGAAAAGGGAAAACTCAGAGCCCTCTGACTCCTTCAGAGCACATCCTAACGCTATCTCTGGAAGAGGCTGGTTTTCTGAGCCTTCAGTAAACCTCACTGTAAGCCCCCCAGGTAACCATGGATACAGTCAAGCTGGCAAAAAAGCCTTCAGTTAATGGAGAGTACAAGGGTTTTGCTTGTTTGTTTGTTTGTTTTAGGATGCTGGGGGTCTTTTAGAAAAGACTTGTGAATAAAGGTCCTTCACCTGAGATCCCTTAGCAGGGAACGTTTCTAAGTGGGCACCAATGCCCAGCAAAGCCCTTGAGAAGTGATGGGCTTCATCCTGGGACTAAGGCCTTAACAAAGCAGAAGAAAATACAACCAAGCTAATTCCTCTTTTTTGGAGAGCTGGGATTCTGCGGGGAAACCAATGGGAAAAAAAATAAGGATGTCCCCAGCAGCCTAGGCTACAAACAATAAGGTCTACCTATCTCAGATCAAGAGATCAAGTTCCCAGTCTACCATCCATCTACCTCAGGGCCTCAGTGGAGTAGGAGAAATTCACACTCTAGCTGCAGTAGGGAATTTGCACTTTTTTTTTCTTCTCCAGACCCTAAAGTCTCACATGCTCCTCCCCTCTCACCATTTGAAACTCAGATGAAGAACTGGTGGGAAGCCAAGTCGGCTTCCCCCCCCCCAACACACTATCCTCCAGACAGGCGTCAAGCTGAGCCTCAACTTTGCTGCACTTGGACTCCCTAAGTAGGTGGGTCCTGGAATCCCGGTTACAAAAAGACTGCCCGCGAAATGAGAGTGGGCTTGGGTCCGGGCCAGGGAAGGGGGGTCTGCAGGCAGCGCCCTATTTTCCTAACTCCAAACCTCTGCGGGGGAGGGCAAAGAGAGTTCTGGAGACTGGGACAGGGACTTGGGGGCGAGAGGCAGCAGCACTATGCAGGTCCTTTGACGTAGCCGAACACTCCCACTGCTTAAGAAGAGGCACGCTGGCATCCAGGACGCGGAAGCTGGGGACAGTCACCTCCCTTGGGAGCAGCCTGAGTGCGTCCTCTCCACGCACTCGAGGGATCACGGGCAGGGCAGGTGAGTGCGGAGCGGCGCCCTACCGACCCACAGCAGAGGCGTGGAACAAAGAGGTAAGTGGCACCCTGACCCCGAGGCTATTCCCTGGGAGGACGAAGCAGGAGCGAGAGCAGGTGCCCGGCCCAAATTCGGCCGGCACCGGACTCTCAATGGAGCGCACAAGGGAACTCCTGCGTTAGGGAGCCCACTTCTCCAAAACAGCTCCGAAACAGAGAAGCGTCTTCTTCAGTTAGATTAGCACAAACCCCAGGACACGCCAACTTCAGCACTTCGGACAGTACCCCTCACTTTGTCTTCTAAAAACTTCACTTGGATATTAAAGCTGCAATCCTTGAACAAAGATAATCTTTGGCTGTGACTTTGATATTTCATCCCAATACAATCGTTTCAAGTAACGCCAATGAGAAAATGAAGCAAAACTAAACAATGTTTGAGTGATCTGCTATTTCAAACATGACCCTTAAAGACTAGGTTCTGAAATACTTTTTTAGCAGTGTCTCCATTTGTCCCCCGCTGCTGATCAGAAGAGAAAGAGCCTGTCTTCTGGTGTCATAATTATAAATTCGGATGAGGAAGTGAGTAGCGTGCGTGTCCCTCCAGTTTTTCTTTCTTTGTGCTGAATTGTTTCGGATACTTGGAGAGTAATCAGATGAACTTTTAATGGGGCTGGGGGATGAAAGTTTTTTATAATAGCAAGGATATAATTTCCGATTGTACTTGTTTGGAGAAGCAGCATAAGGATTAGTTAGAGGTGCCGTGTGGTTTTGTTCAGGTGATTTTATTACAATAGACATTGTGAGCCAGTAAAGTCAGAGAGACAAACCTTGAGATTCACTGCAAGCGGAGGGAAATTAGAAAGCATTATATTTATGAAAGCCATATCAGAATTACATAACATCTAGGCTTACAGACTATCTATTAGTTTTACTTTGTCCTCCAGTCTTGAAATGCATTTATCCACAAGTTAAGCATCAGCTGTGTGTTTATTTGTTATAATCTTTTATAAGCCTAACATCTTTTAAAAACTAAAAGGCACTACAAACAGGAAACCATACAAGCAAGGATGAAAATGTTTAGTTTCTAACTGTAGTGTAGTTTTGTGTGAGGAATGACAGAACTTTAATTTTCACACAGTATTCTTTTAGGCTACAGCCCAGGGTATACAGTCCACTTATCATCTCACAAGGAATACATCTTGTCGAGACTTCTTAGCCTTGCTCTCTTGGTCGTGCACAACCAGGATGAAGAATGAGTTATCTAGGGAGAATGAAGCTTGTAGCAGGGGAAGAAGGATGTGTCTCTTCCTAATTAGTAATGTGGTACATTTTTTCTCCTGGGACTGAGATTCTCAGGGGTACACTCATTTCTCTTACTGAGTGAAAAACAAGCCTGGACTGATGTGTTTCCATGTGTACAGTTGCAGGACCATGGCTGATCCTGGGAACAGAAGCAGGAGCCACTGCCCCCTGAGTCTCACCTGCTCCCTGTTCATTGTGGGAATGTGCTATGTGTCTCCTGTTTTCTGTCAAAGTCAGACAGACCTGCTGACTCTTAGCCGAGCTGATCCTCAGTGCTGGGAGTCCTCCTCAATGCTCCTCTTGGAGATGCGGAAGCCTCGTGTTTCTAACACGGTCTCTGGCTTTTGGGATTTTATGATCTACCTGAAGTCATCTGAGAACTTGAAGCATGGGGCACTGTTTTGGGATCTGGCCCAACTCTTCTGGGACATTTATGTAGACTGTGTCCTCTCCAGGAACCACGGTTTAGGAAGGAGGGAATTGGCTGGAGAAGAAGAGAAAGTCTCAAAAGTGCTGCCGAGGCATTTGGGGATTAAACAAGGTGCATAATCCTGACTTGTTGAATCTGTCTATCAAGTGTGAATGTGCTAATGTGTGAAGAAGAGGGAAGGGGACTGAGGGGAAGCCAATGTCTCACAGAGTTCTTTAAAGGAGTGAAGGTCGAGAGGGCTCAAATAACAGAATAGTTGTTCATATCAACAGTGTATTCATTATAGAACTTTACATGAAAATGAAAGGTCATTAGGAAGAGAAAGAAGGAAAGAGAGAGAGTAGGAAAGAGAGAAAAAAGAAAGAAAGAGAGAGAGAGAGAAAAGAGAAAAAGAAAGAGAGAGTAGGAAAGAAAGAAGAAAAGAAGGAAGGAAGGAAAGAAGGAAAAAAGAAAAAAAGGAAGGAAGGAAAGAAGGAAAAAAGAAAGAAAGGAAGGAAGGAAGGAAGGAAAGAAGAAGAAAAGAGGCCCAATGTAAAAATTGCAATGTAAAGGTGTAAAGCTTGTCCTAAAATGAAGACAATTTGTATTGCTAACTCGAACAGTAACTTGGTGTTTCCCTGGTGTGAGACTAATAAGACATGAATAGGAGCTGAGGGTGGAGAAATGTTTGCAGCATGGGAATTCTCGCCCCCTTTAAAGAAAAAAAAAAAAAAAAAAAACCACTGCTTTTATGCAAATGAAGGAGTATCTTGAGAAATATTTAATGGATGATGTCAAGAGCAAAAATATCAACTAGCCTATATTTACACTTTGTTGTTGTTTGAATGAATCATAAATAAGTAATTAACTTCTAGTTAGTTATTAGTTTTTAATAAGTTGTGCAATGGCCTTTTTTCACTGCAGTGAATACTACATAGTAATTTAAATCTAGTCTTTTCTAGAGGTCTAGCAGAAATGTCCCATATATAAAATCAGAGTGTGAGGGAGTAAGTTATGAGAGACACCTGTGCCCTAGTCATACAGTTTTCCATTTTCTTGGGTGTCCTTTCCGTCAATTCTTTCCCAAATCTAGAGCAAGGGCCATTTAGGAGCAGTTAGAATTATTTATGCACTGGTGGAAAATCAAGGCGTAACTAATTTTCACTAGTGAATATTTAATCATGAGCATTGTTATATGTCTCTATGATGATTCAATTGAAAAAAAAATCTGTCAATAACTGTTCCACAGCTAAGATTTTTCAGAACACTTCTAAAATACATAGTTTGCCCTATCCTCAGTGCCTAAAAATCTCTCACAATTTGCTAAGCCAAGAAACCGGATAGTTCTCTACTAATATTTATATAAGAAGGCATAACAATAATATCAGCATTGACTAATAACAACCATATATTTTCTTCTTCTGAAGCCTCCTGCTGATGATTTGTAAAGCTTCATTCAGTCCTATCAGAGGGAGCTGCTGTACTTGAGATAACACCATGTTTGTGTTTTTAAATCCTGAATTCGCTTTCCACAGTTATAAGAAGTGTCTCCAGAGTAGATGAAGGAAATATTATTGTGTTCAGCTGAACATGAAAAGGATTACCCCTCCGAAACTTCTGAAAGTCACTTTCTGCTCTTCACCAGAGACCTGAGGTGACCTCAGCTACTCTGCAAACTTTAGGAGAAGTTGATTTGCAAATGGTTCAGTAGTTAAAGCTAACATTTCCCTTTATTAAAGTTATTTTAATGTTTTGCACAAGCAATTGTCTGAAGATCAGGAAATGAGCTTTTCCGTTTGGTTGGTCTAACCACAGTAAGATAGAGTCTTGGGTCAAGGAGATACATGCTGGGAAGTTAAATAGTTACAGGAACACTGTGGTTTCCTTTCAAGAAGCCTCATTTATTCTCAAGTGCTCCAGGCGGGCTCTGCATGTACCAGGGTGGATCCTCTAGTTGGTTTTGCTTTTGTTCCAGGGGATGGAGAGCTATAAAGTTGGAATGAAGGTGAAGTTGAAGACGTGTTTGTCCCCATAGTTCTCAGGGAAATCATAGACTAGGGCAAAAAGATATAGCTAAAATTACTGCATGCGTAATATGCCAAAGGGCTCTTGTTCCTATGACTTTAAAATAAATTACTTTAAAGCCACTTATGGAATCTTCCTATGAATCATGCTTGGCTAAAATATGTGACCCATGAGATGCTGGTTATAGCGTATCACGTTTGTTAATTTTGCATCAACAAATGTAAAAACAAGAGATGTCAAATCAATATGGAACCCAGGAAAGTTAATTCAGATAAGTTCTTACTCTTTTCATCAGGAAAGATGTTGATGGATCACAAAGTCTCTTCTCATTCTTCATTTGTTTGAATGCTCTGAGATTCTATGAGAGGCCCTAACTCTGGAGACACTAGGAAAGCTTTACCCCAAGAACAGGTGACTGAGCTGAATGGTGACCAGGACACCATGGCTCTTTATAACAGTAATAAGCAAGAGCGGAACAAGTCAAACGTGAGAGCTCTAGAAATTCTAAGGGCTCCAATGACATCATGAGAGAAGAGTCTAAAGATTACTTTTGATCTAGAAAGAACTGACTAATAGCTGAATCCTGATGCCTTTTTAGGAAGCTCTAAATGTGACCCATATATCAGGTTTAACCTTAAATACTGATGGGGTTCTGAAAAGAGGAGGTCCAGAGTTTGAGAAGAGATAGATGGGAAGATGAAGAGAAGAGGAGGAGAGATAGGAGAGGGGGAAGACAGAGATTAATTGATCGGATGGTTGGTTGATTGTTGATTGACTTAGGGCAGCGCAATGTTAACTTCCAAAGAGGAAGTAGCAGAGTCCTAAAGCACTAAAGAATTCTCAGAAAATAAAAAGATTTTATGTATAAAAATATCATCTGTGTAAAAGTGATACCCTCTCCCTACAGCAGGTTTTGCTTTGCCAGGACATGGGGGTGGGGGGGTTGGGGGTGGAATCTGCATTCCTGGAGTGGACAGTTTATATGTTCTAGAAACATTGTGAGTTTGGAAGTTATTTTGTCGTGAGAAAAGTTAAAATTTAGGTTTATAATCTGATGACATTTGGGATAAGTATCTAACAAATGTTTATAGTTCTTATTTTTTAGACAGAAAACACTGCCTCCACCGTATGAACAGATGATTTTCCTCTTTGCTGAAGTTTTCTAAGCCATATATACTCTACAAGCATCCATCTGTAACTCAATTGTCAGCAAGTGTCAAGAAGTGCAGCCAATGCTGTGGTATAAGACTCTTCATCCCAACATTATTTACCAAAAATAGAGAGATAATCCATATGTCCACAACAGAGAAATAGTTAAACAATATTATTTATAAAAAAAAAATGTGGAAATAGTACATATGATCCCAATAGGGTAAGAGTGAACAAGTCACAGAGTAAGCGTGGAATGAGGCTAGCATTGCCTCTAGAAAGTTATGTTCTTGGTGGTTTAAAATGTTTGATTTAGATTTCGATAGTAAACATGATAAAAAAGACTCTTTAAATCTTAAAAATCACATGCTATTTTAATTTACAAATATTATAAATAATAATAATTTGTTTTACTTAGGTTACATAAATAAAATTCACTAGACAGAAAGTATTATAAATACAAGTTTACATGTGTGTTCTAACTGCATATAGAATTGTGATGGTGGCATAGCAAAAATGTCAATTCTTTCTTTTAAGCAGAACAACAAACCTAAATGCAATGCAGAGACCTTACATAGTTCCTTTTCTCCATTTCCAGGTACATATTCTCAGCTCCTTAGAACCCTTTTCTTAAAGAAGAAAGAATTGATTGAAGACTTGACAAGCATGCAAACACAAAGGCGGGGCTCTAGGTTCACTGGAAAAAAGAAACTGGAAGTAAAGAGAAAGTAAGGCTACTTTCAGAGCTAACTGGAGCCTTGGAATTAAATAAAAGAATATTTTCCTATTAATCATTTATGTATTTTAAGCGGTGTGAATGTCCAAAGATGAATACCATGTTAAATTCTGTAAGAATCCTATTTTCAGCATCTTGGTTGTTAGCTGGTTTCTTCTCATGATAATGACTGGATGACCACTCACTGTCTACAGGAGCTAAAGAACTCCCAAAGATGACTGGGGATGAGGGCTTTGTCTCTTTACAGTATGGTACTTTGTCTGGGAAGGCCTGGCAATGCTGATGAGCTAGACGGCCACACATTTAGCTAGCATAAGCTACACAAATCACAAGCCATTAACTGCTGCATTGCTTATGAAGCCAGTGTGGAAGGACTGTACGCATGAATGAGATTGCTGACGGTCTGCGATTCGCAACCTCATCTGAGAGAATAGTCTTGAATATGGAATGAAGAAAAACACCACAGGGGAATAAAACATTCATCTAATGAAAACAAAATTAATAAAAGCTTTGGCTCCCAACTGATGTTATTGGATTCTCTTTATTTGAATCTTTAATATTAGCACGAACCGTGGCCCAACTCTCATAAGGTAGCATAATTATCTTTCAATTATGTATTTGCTGTTTGATTAAATATTAAAGCTCTATAAGTCGTTATACTTTGCACTGAAAAGCAAAATAAAATGAAAGTGAACAAGATACAAGAAAAACCTGTCGATAGTTTTTCCCCCTGAAAAAATGATCAGCCTGCATGAGATTTGTCCGAGCAGAGCCCAGCCAATCAATGCATGGGAGATCTAGTCATGACACTCTATTTTACTTTAAATTAGCCCCATGTTTGTAATCCTTCCATTAAAGCACATGCTTGACAAAAACTTTGAATTTTAGTTATATTAGCAATTAGCCTCAAGAAACGTTTCACTGAAGTTTGGGCCCATCTTATAAGTGGAAAAGTTGTCTAAAGGGTATCAGAAGATGCAGTTTCATTGGGGGATTAGCTGGGACCTAACAACATGGGATGGAACCCTAAAGGAGCTGGTGGGGGAGGCGAAGGAGACCACAGCCTTAGGCTTTGATTGACTGGGGGAATGAGAACGTTAACAAGCTAGCACTCCAACTACTTTTCTATACAGGCTCACACTTGGCCTCCATCCTGTTTTTTAGTCTAAGGTGTTTCATCAAATTCTTTGAATCTTTTTGAATAATTATTACTTTTTACAAGCCACCAAAGGGACACAATTCTTCTTCTGTTCCTCCCCTGTCGCTGTACTCCATATAGGAACTACAAGTTTTCATTTTCCCATAAAGGGTCAGGACATGAATGTCACTGGTGCTGTGGGCCGCCCTCTGCCTGTTTCCATAATGATGTCTGTCTAGGTAGAACAGGAAGAAAACAAGCAAGATTTGGGCACAGGGTTCGAATGCAGCGTGGAGGGCTAGCTGAAGAACTGTGGGAACCATTTACCCTTTTGTGCTGTTAGAAGCTAATGGGTATTCAAAATAGCAGGGCTGCAGTCCAATGAAATGTGGGAGTGGACATTTAAGTCTATATAACTTTTGGGTGTCACAGATTTTTTTCTTTTGTCATTTTCAGCCATTTTTTTTTTTTTAAATACATCCATCTTTATCTTATAGCCAGTTCAGAAAATACAGTGGGCAACTATAACGAGCTAACCTACACTGAGGCGAGCTGCCTATCAAGCTCACCTTGGCTCTGGAATGATGCAAGAAGGAAAGTGATTATATTAAGTGACATTGAAAAGGAAAACAATGCAAACATTGGGATTAGATTGAAGAGAAACAACACAGTCCTAAACATGCCCAAATCTACTTCACTTTGCAGGCAGTCCTAGGAGTGATTGATCAGTCTTTCTGTAGCTCAGCTTGAAGACCAAAGCATTGGAATCTTGTCAATGTTTATTGAGAGAAATGAGTGATTAGTGACTGAAGTATAGATTCAGGCACAGGGTTCGAACGCAGCGGGAAGGGCCAGATGAAAGACTGGAAGTCATTTGCCCTCTTTGTGTCTTCAGAAGATAAAGACTCCTAAGTCTGTTATGAGAATTAAATACAGAAAGCACATAAAATGCTTAGAGATAAATTGTGCTAATGGCAAAACGATGTGAGATATTATCCTAGATAACAATATAAACATCAATGGTAGCAATTCAACCCAAGGGGAAAGGACCCATGTAAGTGCTTTGGTAAAAGTCATCCGATATGGGGATTATAGAAAGAGACACATTTTTTAAATGTGTTTGCGCTACTTATTGATTTAGATATGACTGTAAGGAATGGTACAGAGACACTGATGTACAATACAGGTTGTCCAGTTTCCCTCAATAGGAATATCTTTCATAACTATACTACAATCTCCCAACTAGAAAACGGGCACTGGCACAATCCAGATTTTAAACAGATTTCACATGTACTCAAATGTGTGTGTTTGTGTGTGAGTGTGTGTGTGTGTGTGTGTGTGTGTGTGTGTGTGTCGGTCTTTTCTAAACCTATTGTTTAACAGAAACATCAGATAGAGAACTGGGTCATCAATTCAGGATTACAAATGACATTGGAAGGTCATTGTTTACATTCATATAGATCACACAATTGAGTAATACCACAAATATGGAGAGTGGCTCACTGATGGAGACTCAACCACCAGGATTTTACCTGCTGCCATGTGCTCTCCTTTACCTCCTCTGCCTTCTTCACCCTCAAAGTTTTATTCTATATAGAGGAACTAAGAGAGCTGAGTAGGGAAGTTAAAGAAAATAAACAAAACATAAGTCCAGACTCTCCACATAAACCACTTAGAGATACAATGAAGGCTTGCTTCTTTAAAATTCAGATTTTGAATGAAGGTTTTGCCATCACACCGAGGGGCCTTTGAGTCTGGATTCCTTTTCACTCTAAGATGGGCAAGGTGATTTGATCCACAAGGGCAGAGAAGGCCCTGCACACCTGCTCGGCTCTACCATACAGCTCCATGTCCACCAAAGGCTGCGGACCTGAAACCAGCATAGAGAGAAGGCCTTTAGGAAAATAAGCATGTTGGGTTCTAAAGATCTATGTGGCTACAGCTCTGGCTCACAGAGAGGAATCAGATCCCATCTCCAATTCATTCCTGGGATGCTGCCCTTTCCCTCAACAGAGAAGATAACCAGTACTTAACTCACTCTGGTGTGTGCTACAGTTCCATCCCAGCTGCTAGAATGAATCTGGGGAACTGGATAGCCTACTCCAGAGGGCTGTCATAGAAATGTCATTATACCACAAGAGTGGGTCCAGCCCATGAATCTGCATCTGAATATCTAGGTGACTCTAGAGTGGCTGACTGGGGAGAACATGGCTATATTCTGAGACCACCTCCCTGCAGCTAACAGTAGAGACCCCATCAGAAAGCCATGACTAGTCAAATGCAGAGAATACAATTGTGAGGAGCCCAGCCTAATGGATACTTGATATAATACAACTTTTATACACAAGGCTCAAGGAACGTCAAAGAAAAGAAAGATTGTAAGAGACAGAGGACCAGGACATTTGCCGTGCAATAGTGTCTTCTATATATGACAGGAAAGTTGCAAGCATGAAATCACAATATGACTGCCTTGTTTAAGACCTGAACAAGAGCAGCAGCAGCTAAAATGCTAATGTGAATGGGGGAATCTCATGGGACCCCACCCCTAGATGAAGAGCTACAAGCAATTAATGACTACTGACTGAGCGAGGGACAGTCTTCCCCAGGAGTGAGCCCCTAACTGGTTATCAAATACGAACCGGTCAATCCTAAAAATCATACACATATAGCAAAACTATATGGACTTAGTGAGCTGTATGTATACATTCATTTGTGTCATATGTAGTAACAATAATTAAAGAAAAAGAGGCCATAAATCTGAGAGTAGAGGCTGGAGGCGGGTATGGAAAGAGTCAGAGAGATGAGACAAATTAATTTTAAAAAAGGTTTTAGTGTCCCCCCACGATCTGTTGTAGTAGGAATTGGTTGCAAAACTAACAGAACTTGGCAGCTGCTGTTTAAAATTTTGATGTGGATAATCTTTAAAACAAGGACTTTTATTTTTAAGAAATCTGTTCTTATTTACATTTAAACATCCCCTAACATGTTGAAGAAGTAAAGACACATATGTGCAGATAATTTTTAAAAATAAAATATTCTAAACTGTTAAGAAGGGTTATTTGTAAGAAGCAGTGTGAGTGGTGGCCATGCTAATGAACTCATTTTTTAGAAAAGTCCTGTATTTGGCATTTTAATTTACAGTCAACATGTAACATGACAAGAGCATAGAATGAAGACTCAGAAAATCCTTCTGATAGTGTCATGGCTATATTGCAGCTATATCTGCACTATTTCCTGAGGGATACAAGATGTTATCTCCAGAATGGTTAAACAATTTTAATTTAAGATTATATTTATTGAATTGTTGATGTATTTAGTTGTCTGTGTATATGTGTATGCACACATGCATCAGTATGTGCACATATGTGTGAGTATGTAAACACATGTATATGTACATACATGTGAGTATGTGAACACGTGTGTATGTGAATGCATGTGTATGTGCATGCATGTATGAGTATGTACATGCATGTACGAGTATGTGCATGCATGTGTGAGTATGTGCATGCATGTGTGAGTATGTATATGCATGTGTGAGTATATGCATGCATGTGTGAGTATGTATATGCATGTGTGAGTATATGCATGCATGTGTGAGTATGTGCATGCATGTGTGAGTATATGCATGCATATGTGAGTATGTACCTCAGCACATGTGAAGGTCAGTGGACAACTTGTAGAATTCAGTTCTCTCCTTCCACCATCTAGGCTCCAGGGATGGGATTCAGGTCATAAGTCTAGGTGGCAAGCTTGTTGACCTGATGAACCATCTCTTCCACACCCCCAAATAAAAACTTTAAATAGAATGATTCAGAAACAGGACAGCAGTATCCACCTCATACATAAGAGTTTTTCTTCTTGTTGCTCTTGTAAGCTAAAGATATGACCCAAGAATCTAGTCCTCTCCTTGATCTATACTTATAACACATACACACACACTACACATTACACACAGTCACACACATGTGCACGCATACCCACACATGCACACACTTATGCACATGTACACATATACAATGTGTGAACATGTATGTACACACAACCATGCATGCACACACACACATGGACCAAATAACTGGTTGTGTACTTACGTAAAAATGTGTGTGTGTGTGTGTGTGTGTATGTGTGTATGAGTAAGTAATATAGCAAATAGATTAGAAACTGATAGTCTAGAGGAAATCACAATACCCAAACTATTTAGTCAAACATAATTTAAATCAGGACTGTACTAGAAGGCTATCAAAATGGTAGATGTAGAAACTAGAAACTATTGAATCATCTGGTCTGTGGTTATTCTGGAATAAATACTGAAATACTGAGCCCCTGTCCTTCTGACTGCATTTAAGCAAACCAAGTGGAGAAACACCGCATTTCAGTACAGTGGTATTCTATATTCATCTTTAGCATATTTGTTTTCACCAAGTGGCTTTTGGGCTATAATCGTTTTGTCTAGGTAGTGTTATTTTTCTTTGAATATTTTGAATGCATCAGACAGTTTCTCTTTAGCTTGAGACATGTGTTTATGGTGTTATGATCATCACTTTTGCCAGGTTCATAGTTTTCCTTTGTATTTGACTTCTGATGATTTGATTATAATGTGTCTTGTCTTGTGGTGGGCTCCTTTGAGTTCTTTTTGGGGTTTTCAGGGCCTTGTTGTTGTGGCACTTCATTGTCTTTCCAATACTTGATGTTTGGAACCATTGTTTCTTTGGTTATGCTTTCTGGTCCTCTATTCTGCACCTAGAATGTATATAACAGGTACAGTGGCCTGCTCGACTGCATCCCACACCCCTCTTGAGCTTTCTCTGCTGTACACTTTCCTTATCCGACTAACTTCTTTGACCTTACTGATTCTCTGTCCAGCTTGATTTGTTTTCCATTGAATGCTCCCACTGTAAATTTTCTTTTCTTTTTGAATTTCAAATTTTCTGTGTAATTCAATACACTTTATTCTTTGTTAAAATTTCATTCATCGATCGCCTGATCTCATTAACCCTCTTATTAGCGATTTACAAATATTTTAAGTTGTTTTAGGCTATCATACAAAGTGAAGGGTTTCATTAGGAATTTCTATATATGTGGCATTAAACTTTGTTGCTATTCATTCTGCTTCTCTGCTTCCTTTCCTTTGCCGCTCTCCACCCTGGACCACTCCCACTGGCTGGTCCCTTTTCTTGCCTCAGATAGTGCCCCCTCTCCTCACATGAGTTCCATTATCTGGTGATCATTTTGATTTCTCTGTTAGGTTACTGATATATTTCTCCTTTTTGAGGGTCCATTTCTGTAGCTCTGTCTTGTTGCTTTGACTGGACCAGGTTTCTCATCTTCTTCCTCTCCATCCTAGTAACCACACAGCCAAAATAAAACAAACTAACCAAACAAAGACACAAAAAAACCCCACAACTTCTACTCTTCATTCAGTTTCATGAAGCTCTTTCTGTGTTATCATGGGAAAGCCCCCTGTAACAGGTTCATAATGTTTTTTAGGAACTTCTCAAATTTTCCTATTAGTCGGAGCTTATGTTTTTGTTGTTAGAAACCCTCGGGTATGTAAAATGTAAAGCTAGTTTCTTTCAATCTTGCACTACAGACTTTTTTTAAGGTCCCTACCACTGTCACCATCACAACTAACAATAATAAAAGTCGTGCTCACACTGCCAATGAAGGAATCTTAATCATTAAACTGAGACTATAATTGGAAGCAGATGATATTTGGGTACTTCAAATTGTTTTAAAAATTAGATAATTCTAGTTGCATATTATGTATTATAATGTCATTTGAACTTAGAAATACTCCCAACTTTCATGATTTCCCTTTTTTAAATGATTTCTCCTTTATACATCAATGCTTGTGTAAACACATATGAATAAATTTATATGAGAGATCTTGATATTTCTTAAATATGCATCAATCCTTTATCCTTAATTATTCAGCCAGATCTTAGAAGAGTTACAGTGTTGAAATGTACATAGTTACAGTTACTTATTCAACCCAATCATAGAAGAGTTACAGTGTTGAATTGTGCGTAGTTACATAGTTACACAGTCAAACTGATTTTTTTTTTTTTCAGAGCAAGAATGTGGGATTGGTGTTTTATTCAGCCCGGTGTTTTGTACTGCGTGTGAGGAAGGAGCAGCCTTGGCAAGTGCTGCCTTGTTGCCTTACTGCCTCTTTGCTTTCCAGGCTCACCTTCCTGCTCCAGCCCCACAGCTTCTTTCTTCCCTGAACACAACTGAGACAGACAGTGGCAAGTGGAGGGCCAAGCAGATGAGCGAGAGGAAAAAGGATTTACCAGATGTGTGTGGGTGTGGAACTCCACTCTCAAATGGAAAGAAATAACAAATGAGATAATAAAACCAGAGGTTATACAGTTTTTTTCCTTTTATCATAAGAATATTAAAAAACTTCTTCAAATCTAATTTGTTTTTTAAAAGTTTTAACCTAACTCATTTGCTACTAACTTTCAACATTCAGAATTTAAAGGTTTGGAGACCTCCTTCTATATAAAACTCTCTCCCACCCCTGCCTGTCTCTGTTTCTCCCTACCTCCTTCCTTCCCTCCTTCCCCCCCCCCTCCATTTCAATTAAACTCCCATGGTCTCTGGAAATCTCATTATCTTAGATATTGATACTGAATGATTCTATTCAGCTAATATAAATAGTGTCCTCAAAATGATCACCACATTTTCTATTTCAATGACCTTAAGCTTCAAAGTAATATAAAGGTCATCTTCATTTACAAAATGTGGTACTTTCTTAACAAAACTGTCATCTACAAAGGCCATCAACTCCTGGGCTAATTGCCATACTAGATGAATTTAGTGACCCTCTGTCAGGGCAAATTTTAGACTATTACATGCCAGTAGTAGGTATTTCTAACTTTTAATAACGATTCTGTTTTTAAAAGAACAGTAAAGCAATGAGAACCTTTTTGCTGTTATCTGGTGCTTCTATTAAAAACATGGAAATAAAAACAAGTGGCCAAAAACTTAATTTAGCTCAATTTAATTTAGTTGCATTTTCCACATGTTCATGGGTGTGGTTATCATACATCTGGCTCTATTTGACTTAAGTGTAATGTTGGCATAAGTCTGTATAGAGAATGTATAAGTTATGGAGGATATTTTTATATAATCCATACTACCAATGATGAGATGGAGCTTGAAAAAAAGATTATATCCACACCAGACTGAAATTTGCATACCATGCCTAGGGCCTGAGTTGACACCCCCCCCCCATCACTATATCAGGCGGCAAATCACACATCTGTAATCCTATCCCTGGGCAAATAGATGATAGAGAACCAGAAGTGCAAGGTTATCTTTCAATACATAGCAAGTTTTAGGTCAGTCTGGGCTAAATAAGACTCTGTCTCAAAACAAACAAGTAAGCAAACAACCCTTTAGAAATACTTGAGTGGGGGGATACACAATGAGAAATGCTAGCCATGCAGCTAGCACATGTCTTCATGCCCCATGTCCACACATCCTCATGCCCCATGTGCACACATCCTCATGTGCACACATCTTCATGTCCACACATCCGCATACCCCATGTCCACACATCCTCATGTCCACACATCCTCATGTCCACACATCCTCATGTCTCTTGTGCACACATCCTCAGGCTCCATGTACACACATCCTCATGCCTCGTGTGCACACATCCTCATGCCTCATGTACACACATCCTCATGCATCATGTTTAAGTGAAACAAAGATAACTAATATAGAAAAAAAAGATAATAAATTTAAATCTTAAAAAATTTAACACTTTGAGGGGAGGTTTGAGGTGGTTGATCAGTGAGTAAAGTTACTTACTACACAAGCAAGAAGACCTTAGTTCAGATCCCTAGCACCCACATACAAATCTGGCCATGGTGCCACAGAGTTTTAAGCCTAGCAGAGGGGAGGCATAGGCCTAGCTAGCACTTGTTGGACACCAGCCTACCTCCAAGTTCAGTGAGAAAACCTGCCTTGAGGGAATAAATAACTAGTGATGGAGTAAGATACTGATGGTCCTTTTTGGCCTCCGTGAGTGTCTGCAGGTGTGCCTACCACTAACATACCACATGCATATATTTCACACACATAAGAAAATTAGTATTTTTTGAATCATAAGTATATTTATATAATAATGCACATTTCCTGTAAAAGCATCTCAAAGGTTCTAATGTGAGTGGAAACAGGTGACATTTTGAGAATTGAAAGTACTTTCTAAAAGCTTAGAAAATTCTAATTGCATATTACACATTATCATATTATGTAAATTTAGTAATGCATTTACTCTTTTATGATTTTCTTCTAAATTTTACAATTTTCTTTTAATAGTATAATAGTGGTAAATACATATAAACATAGTTATATATGCAGACCTTGATAAAGTCATTTAAATATGCATTAACCTTTTACCCCTAGATATGAAATTGGACAAATATTAAGATATTAAAATACAGACACACTATGAGGAATCTAAAGTAGACACTGTAGCAACTGCATTTGTGAGGGCTGACCCAATAAAAAAAGTTTATAATTCTGCAGCTTTCATCAGCTTACTGGAAAATGGAAGTAAAACAAAAAACAAGGTAAAGATGTCACAAACTAAAATCCTTTCAATAAAGCCCAGTAGGTCAGTGACATTTTCCTGAGAAGGTGTAGTGGATGTTGACTTTGTTTTGAATACTCATCGCTATCCCAAAGATGCTTAGGCAGAACCATAGCATGGGATTTTGTGTTGGTTTAAAAGGCATAAAAAGTTCACATACTGTCTTTGTCCTAGGCCCCTGACATCTCTGAGAATTCATTTCCTTTTATATTATGACTGTGACTTCAAATCTTTTTACTATACTACTTTTTGTTGCATTGACTAGACTGTACCAAGTTCTGTATATAGTTGACAGTGTCATGTGCCTAGGCTATAGCTCTGTAACTGTCATAGGCTGAATTGTGACCCTCAAAGCCTCAAGTTTATAAAGCTTTAATCCCAGAACCTCAGAATATGACAATATTTAGAGATGGGGACTTTAAAAAGATAATTACAAAACTAAATAATGGACTCAGTGGTGTGTGTGTGTGTGTGTGTGTGTGTGTGTGTGTGTAAGACAATTAAGTTAAAATAATGTAACTGGGGTAGCCTTATTTAAATACGACTGATAGATGTAAACACAAACAGACTGAAACTATGTAGACATAGGTGGAAGATGAAGGAAAGAGACCTCAGAAGAAGCCAGTGCCGATGACACCTTGAGTTCTGGCTTGCGGCCTCCAGGACAGAGGAAAATTATCCTCTGACCCCGTCTTGTCTCCTGTACTGACCCTCCCTTTACCTCTCACCCCTCTTTCCTTTCTTTTCTTTTACTCTTTTTCCATGTCTTTTTTTCTAATTCTTCTTTACTCATTTTTTGTTCCTTTTGTTTACATTCCCTACTCTGTTGCTGTGTGGTACCTATAGACAGCATAACTGTGTTGAGAAGACCTCTTCCAGTACAGACACACAGACACCATTTCCCTCTCCTACAAGTCTCCAGATCTTACAAATTTTCTATTGAGAAACTGTTAACCACAGTATATATATGTATATATATCATATATACATATATATACACATATATTATATATACATATATATATGTGTATATATATTGTTTTATATATATATATATATTATATATAATATATATATATATTCTAAATAGAAAGAAGATAGTGTGGCTAAAAAACAGAGTCTTAGTAGAGTACCGAAATCCTTCATAACTTAGCAATGAGTTATGGCTGACAATGTACAACTTAGAACAAAGAACTGCATGGTATTGGTACAGAGACAGGCAGGAAGATCAATGGAATAGAATTGAAGATCAGAAATGAACCCACACACCTATGGTCACTTGATCTTTGACAAAAGAGCTAAAACTGTCCAGTGGAAAAAGGATAGCACTTTCAACAAATGGTGCTGGTTCAACTGGAGGTCAGCATGTAGAAGAATACAAATTGATCAATACTTACCTCATTGTACAAAGCTTAAGTCCAAGTGGATAAAAGACCTTCAAATAAAACCAGAAACACTGAAACTAATAGAAAAGAAGGTGGTGAAGAACCTTGAATACTTGGGCACAGCGGAAAAGTTCCTGAACAGAACACCAATGGCTTATGCTCCAAGATCAAGAATTGACAAATGGGACCTCATAAAATTGCAAAGCTTCTGTAAGGTAAAGGACACTGTCAGTAGGACAAAATGGTAACCAACAGATTTGGAAAAGATCTTTACCAATCCTACATCCGATAGAGGGCTAATGTCAAATATATACAAAGAACTCAAGAAATTAGACTCTAGACAACCAAATAACCCTATTTCAAAATGGGGTACAGAGCTAGACAAAGAATTCTCAACTGAGGAAACTCAAATGGCAGAGAATCACGTAAAGAAATGCTTAAAATCCTTAGTCATCAGGGAAATGCAAATCAAAACAACCCTGAGATTCCACCTCACACCAGTCAGAATGGCTAAGATCAAAAACTCAGGTGATAGCAGATGCTGGTGAGGACGTGGAGAAAGAGGAACACTCCTCCATTGTTGGTGGGATTGTAAGCTGGTACAACCACTCTGAAAATCAGTCTGGTGGTTCCTCAGAAAACTGGACATAGCATTACCTGAGGACCCAGCTATACCACTCCTGGGCATATACCCAGAAGATGCTCTAACATATAACAAGGACATATGTTCCACTATGTTCATAGCAGCCTTATTTATAATAGCCAGAAGCTATAAATAACCCAGATGTCCTTCAACAGAGGAAAGAATATAGAAAATGTGGTACATTTACACAATGGAGTATTACTCGGCTATTAAAAACAATGAATTCGTGAAATTCTTAGGCAAATGGATGGAACTAGAAAATAACATCCTGGGTGAGGTTACCCAATCACAAAAGAACACACATGATACCCACTCACTGATAATTAGATATTAGCCCAAAAGCTAGCAATACCCAAGATTCAACTCACAGACTACATGAAGCTCATGAAGAAGGAAGACCAAAGTGTGGGTGCTTTGGTTCTTCTTAGAAGGAGTAACAAAATACTCATGGGAGCAAATATGGAGACAAAGTGTGGGACAGAATCTGAAGGAGGGGGCCTTCTGGAGACTGTTCCACCTGGGTATTCATCCCATGTGCAGTCACAAAAGGTAGAGGTTGATGTGGATGCCAGGAAGTGCATGCTGACAGGAGCCTGATATAGCTGTCTCCTTAGAGGTCTGCCAGAACCTGACATATACAGAGGCAGATGCTCATAGCTAACCATTGAACTGATCATGGGGTTCCCAATGGAGGAGTTAGAGAGAAGACTGAAGGAGCTGTAAGGGTTTGTGGCCCCATGGGGACAGCAACAATACCAACCAACCAGAGCTCTCAGGGTCTAAACCACCAGCCTGGGAGTATGTAGGGAGGGACCCATGGCTCCAACTGTATGTGTAGGGGAGGATGGCCTTGTCGGGCATAGGTGGGAGAGGAGATCCTTGGGCCCATGAAGGCTGTATGCCCCAGTGTGGGGAAATTCGAGGGTGTGGAGGTGGGAGTGGGTAGGTGGGTGGGGTCATATTATCACAGAAGCAGGAGGAAGATGGATGGGATAAGGGGTTTCTGGGTGAGGGGAAATGGGGAAAGGGGATAACATCTGAAATGCAAATAAAATATCCAGTTAAAAACAAAACAAGACAAACAAAAAGAACAGAGAAACCATATTCTAACACTCTAAGACAGGAGAATTTTTGTCCTTGTTTTAAAATGGTGGCATTGGGCTGCTCAGGTATAAATGATTTAAGATTACTAACAACACTTTCAAAACAGTAAAAATTTATGATGTGCTAGATGCTATTGTAATGTCTCAAATGACAGATAGCCTTTAGTGTTCATGGTGATCTTATGAATTACCCAATGCCAGGGACTGAATCCAAAGCCTGGGTAATATTATGAAGGTTGGCATTTTAACAAGCAGCCTGGGTTCCTGATCAACACCCTCTTTATGGCTCTGAAAACCTTACCTGACCAGGACTCCTTAAGGAGAGGTAGACTTCTATGAATTCAAGGCTAGTGTGGTCTACACATAGGAAGTTCCAGGCCAACCAGGACTACATCCCAAGACCCTGTCTCAAAAAACAAACAAACAAACAAACAAACAAACAAAAAAAAGCAAACAAACACAATGAAACAACTTAAACAACAAAACTCAAAGTGCACCTTACCTGTTGACGAGTCTAAGTCAAAGGCACCCAGGAGTCTGGGCAAGAGTGTTTGTAGCTCCTCATCCTGCAGGTTGTTTCTCTTCTCACTGAACCAGTCTATCGCTCTCCCTGCTGAAGGTGTTTTAGCAGGGTTGTTCACCTCAGTAGGAGGAATCTGGAGACTGTCCTGCAGTTCCTCCTGGTGTGCAGATGGGGAGCTATAGACTTTCCTCAACATCTTTTGTGGGTGACTCTGTTTCCTGGTGCTTTGCAAAATGATCTCTGGGGATTCAGAGCCTGGTAAAGCTTTCCCTGAACTTGCCTGGCATTTGTGCTTTCTGTCCACCTGGGCAGAGGTAGGAAGAGGCTCCCATTCTAGACCATCTCTAGTGACACTCTCGATGCAGGAAGACTCAGTTCCTTCCCAGAAGCCATCTTCTGGTAAAGAATAGACAATCTTGGATACTGTGGTTTGAGGAGAAGAAGAAGGATGGAATGGCGGCAACAGTGCCTGGGTAAAGAAAACCTTCTTTAGGAAGAAATAACTTACTTTCCCCACAAATGCATTACAGTTCAACATCCCGATACGTTGGTGACATGGTTTGTTTTTGTTTGGTCGGTTGATTTTGTTGTTTGCTTCCCACTCTTGATATTTCAATAATTTTATTTTATGCTGTTACTCCAATACAAATTTAAAGGTGTGTAAGACTGGGCCTTGCTCAGGTTGTAAAATGTTTCAAGAACAACCCCAAGAAATTTGGAAAGACATCTAAGTCTGAGTATGTCTAGCTCTAAAGGTGTCACAAGGGATTTCTAAAAACATACACTCATGGTGATTGACAGGCACAAATTATTACAGTAAAACATGATCGTAATGAAAAGCCTCAGAAGTGTGTTCTAATGGACTTCATGAGAAGCTGGAGGCTCAAGATTCTAGGACTGTGTTCCACTGTTTTCAAGTTTGGGCCCAGGGTCCTCAGGAACCTAGAGAAGAATGTCAGTGTTCACCATAAATGTTGGAAAATGCCAAAAGGATTGATGAAGAACAAGGCCGTGTTAATTGTATACCTATTGTGTGATAGGTCCAGGGTGTGTGGTAATTAAATGGAGTTTCCAGAATTGGGAAACAATGTGTGGTGAAGGAATTTGGTAATATATAAATAAAACTGGAAGTATATGAGAATGTAAGTTCAGAAATTAAAGCTGGACTTCAACAACAACAGAAAGCCTACATATTCATGGACACTGAGCAAATCTCTACTCAATGATCACTGGGTCGGGAAAGAAATTAAAGAATTTCTAGAATTCAATGAAAATGATGAAACAGCATATAGAAATTTATGGGACACAATGAAAGCAGTGCTAAGAGGAAAGTTCACAGCACTAAGTGCCCTCATAAAGAAACTGAGGATTTCTCAGACTAATGAGTTAGAAGTACACCTGAAGGCTCTAAGAAAAAAGAACCAAATGTACCCAGGAGGAGTAGATGACAGGAAATGATCAAATTCAGGGCTGAAATCAATCAATTAAAAACAAAGAGAACAATACAAAGAATCAACAAAACTAAGAGCTGGTTCTTTGAGAAAATCAACAAGATAGACAAATCCTTTGCCAAACTAACTAAAACGAAGAGAGACAACACCCAAATGAACAAAATCAAGAACGAAAAGAGAGACACTGTGGAAATTCCAAGAGTCATTAGGTCTTAATTCAAAAGGCTGTTCTCCACAAAATTGGAAAATCTAAATGAAATGAATGATTTTCTAGACAGATATCAATTACCAAAGCTAAATCAATATAAGGTAAACCATTTGAACAGACCTTTAACCCCTAAGGAAATAGAAGCATCCATTAAAAATCTCCAAAGAAAAAAATAAAAAAGCCCTGGGCCAGATGGTTTTAGTGCAGAATTCTACCAGTCATTAGAAGAAGAGCTAATGCCAATACTCCTCAAACTATCCCACAAAATAGAAACAGAAGTAACACTGCCAAACTCATTCTATGAGGTCATAGTCACCCTGATACCTAAACCACAATACGACTCAACCAAAAAAGAGAATTTCAGACCAATATCCCTTATGAACATTGATGCAAAAAAACTCAATAAAATACTAGCAAACTGAATCCAAAAACACATGAAAGAAGTCATCCACCATGATCAAGCAGGCTTCTTCCCAGGGATGCAGGGTTGGTTTAATATGCAAAAATCCATCAATGTCATCCACCATATAAACAAATTGAAAGAAAAAAATCATCTCATTAGATGCCAAAAAAGCATTTCATAAAATCTAACACCCTTTCCTTGGAGAGAACAGGGATATAAGGGGAATACTTAAACACAATAAAGGCATTATACAGCAAGCCAATAACCAGCATCAAATTAAATGGACAGAAACTTAAAGACTCATCTATATGGCTCCTAGGCATATACCCAAAAGATGTTCCACTATACTACAAGGATATGTGCTCCACTATGTTCATAGCAGCTTTATTCGTAATAGCCAGAAATAGGAAGCAACCCAGATGTCTCTCAACTGAAGAACAGATACAGAAAATGTGGTACATTTACACCGTGGAATACTATTCAGCTATTAAAAACAAGGACATCATGAATTTAGCAGGCAAATGGATGGAACCAGAAAATATCCTGAGTGAGGTAACCCAGGCTCAAATGACATACATGGTATGTACTAACTCATAAGTGTGTATTAGCCAAAAAGTTCAGAATACCCATGACACACCCCACAAAACCAAAGAAGTTAAACAAGAAAGAAGGCACAAGTGAGAATGCTTGAATCCCCCTTAGAAGGGGGAACAAAATTGTCATGGGAGGCAGAGGGAAGGAAGGACCTGCGTGAGAGAGGAGAGGGTGAGGGAAATGGGGGGCGGGCAGAGCCAGGTGTGGGGAGAGACAGAAGAGAAGCCCAGAGGGCCAGGAGAATGAATGGAAATATGCAGCTGCCAAAGGTGGGTGTTAGCAGGTAGGTTTCTATGAAGTCCCAGAGACCCAGGATGATGAAGGCTCCCAGGAGTCAATAGGGGTGACCTTAACCAAAATGCCCAACACTGGGGATATGGAATCTGAAGAGACCAGTTCCAGTAGCCAGACAGGACCTGCAGTGGAGGGATGGGGACATTAACCCACCTACAAAACTTTTGATCTAAAATTGGTCCCATCTAAAAGAAATGCAGGGACAAAAATGAAGCAGAGACTGAGGGAATGGTCAACCACTGATTGTCCATTTTGAGACCCATCTCACGGGCAAGCACCAATTTCTCACACTATTAATGATGCTATGTTGTGCTTGTAGAGGGCTGCCTGGCGTAGCAGCCTTCTGAGAGGCTATCCTCACAGATGACTGAAACCAATGCAGATTCCCACAGACAAACATTGGACAGAGGTCAGGGACCCCTGTGGAAGAGTTAGGGGAAGAACTGAAGGCCCTTAAGTAGTTGGCAACACCACAGGAAGACCAACAGTGTCAACTAACCTGGATGCCTGTGAGTGCCCAGAGAATGAGCAAGCAACGGAAGAGCATACAGGGGCTGGTCTGAGGCCTCCGGTGCATATGTAGCAGAGGACTGCCTTGTCTGGCCTCAGTGGGACAGGATGTGCCTAATCCTACAGAGACTTGATGCACCATGGTGGGGGGATATCTAGGGAGGGCTACCCTCTCAGAGGGAAAGGAGGGGATTGGGGGAGGAACTGTACCAGGGGGTACCAGGAGCAGGGGAGCATTAGTGATGTAAATAAATAAAAAGTAGACAGCTTAACTTAATATCTGCTGGTATAGCAAAAGTTTCAAATTTTCTTAATAATCTGTCTTTTCGATGTTGTATGTATTGAAATGGAAAGCACCGTATAATATTTCAGATGCATCCTGAAACACAGCCGTTGCCTCCCCTGCCGAGGAAAGACTGACGGATTGTGTTAGACTGGAACATTAGGCAATAATTTTCTGAGGGAAAAGAAAGAAAGTGAACGTGACACTGCAGAGAAAATTATTAACTTTGTGGTCATTTATAACAGTCAAGATTTTAAGCGATAATTAAAATTTTAGAAAGCTTGTATCTGCCACAGGCGAGCTGGATAGCTTTTCAATTCTTAAATGTTTTTCTGACAACAACTGGTGAAACTGGATGTGAGACTTTTTTTCTTATCTTTCTTTCTCTACAAAAAAAAAAAAAAAATGTGTAATGAAATTGGCAAGCTCCAGGAGGCTCAGCATAGCTCAGTGAGTGAATATTCACCACGTGACCAATATATATTACAAAATGAAACATAGATAGTTCCACTCAGAGAGCAGCTAGAACACTGGGATTTTAATAAAGTCGAGTATGAAACAAACACAATTTTAGATTTCATAATGCACCTGCCTTTTCAAAAACAATTGCTTTTTATGTTTGATGGTGTATCAGTGAATAATACCTTAGTTATGTGAAAGGCTACAGCAAGAGTTCGTTCTTTCTTCTTCTTCTTTTTAACTGCACCTTTATGCAAGACTGGATTTCTTCACACACTTTAAGTAAACCTATCCTAATAGATTGATTACAGCGAGGAAAGTTCAGCTCTCATTAAGTCCCTAATTATAGAGGTTTAACAAAGTACACAAATCGTTGACACTCTTCCAGGCTCTAAAAACACCCAGTTATTGCTTGAAAATATTATAATGTAACAGTTTATCAATTTCATATCTCAGTTAATGAATATGTTTTTGAAACACTTCTCTGTCTTTGTTGTTGTTATTGACAGGATAAAATAGCAACAGGTATAACTCACAGAGATAAAGCATCCTAGGGAAGCCCTCCACACCTCTTAACAATGTACAAAGGGATCCAGAGGCCAAATGCTATAGGAAGCACTTTACTCTCTCGTTTTCTCTGTGTAGCAAGACTGCAGTCTGGAAGAGTGTACAGCATGGTGGGTAGAAACGGGAGCAGATTTGGGAAGATGGAGGGGAGAGGATAGGAAGAGGCTGGTCCAAGTAATGTGTGAGACTAGGAAGCAGCCCTTCTTTGGCCGGGTAAGGGGATACTTGAGGTTAGACTTTCAGGTAGTCCAGGGGGACAGTAGCGCTCACATTTGTACCTGTAGGTCTCGTCTCATCTGTTGTAGCTTGGTCCATAGGTTATCTTGGTTGGTTGTGAGCTCCCGAATCTTCATTGCAAATCTGCAGTTCTGCTCTTCCTGTAAGGCGTATGTGCCTTGCAATTTGTGCTTGTATCTGCGTAACTGTTTTCTAAGGAGCCTGAAGAGAAAACAGGTTTGTGTGAGAGTGGAGTATGACACCTACAGTCCAGTGAGAGCTTCGCAGGTCCGCCTTTGCCTTGACTACCATGTCACTCCATCAAAACCCCTTGCTGCTCGGTCTCTGTGGGCTGATACCCTTTGTGTTCATTACATATGCCTTTCAACTAAATATCCCACCGGCTTCAACCAGCTTTAGAGAACTCACCAGGCCTGTTGGATTACTTTTGACAACATGGTTTAGCACCGACTTACAATCACATATTGTCCTTATTCATTATTGTGTCTAGAAATACCCCATTTGTAAAGGCAATTCGCTTAGCGTGAAGACTACAGAGAAGGCAGGCAGTTCACGAATCACAGATCTGTTAGCTTATAATCTCCCCTCGAGTCTTTTGCCCCTTGAGGTTATTGCTTCAGTCACCTCCTTGCAATCTATGCTAACACATTACACTTTCAATAAGGCTTTGCTTGGCTTCCCCATTTCCTTCCTACAAGGCAGAACTCCAGCCTCCTCCCTGGCACTGTCTAGATGCTTTTCTTCTTGATTTTTATGTATCGTTTTCCTCGATGTCCAATTACTCAGGTTTTTATCTAGTCTCCAGCCCTAATTTCTGAGCTTACACACTCATATACTTCTGGTTTTATTTATACATTACCAAATTCCTTCACCACACAGTGTTTCCCAATTCTGGAAACTTCATTTTATCACTGCATACCCTGGACCGATCACACAATAGGTATACAATTAACACGGCCTTGTTCTTCATCAGTCCTTTTGGCATTTTACCAACATTGACAGTGAACAGTGACATTCTTCCATATCAGAGCCTTTGAAACTCCTAAGTGTCATGATGCCTGGAAAAGGTCTTGAAATAAAGTCTGAGGCCCCACACAAAGCAGGTGTCTCCAAAGAGTCACCTTTAAACCTCTAGTCACAAGGAAGCCTGATCCAAAAATCCAAGCATTTTACATGGTGGGTTTTTCAGAACAGAGTCAGTCCAGGGGTTGTATAACACAGAAGGCAGCATTCTCAGAGGTATGTAGACAGGCTGTCAATACCACAGTGTTGTGTTTCACTAATCATGACAATATCTTTTTTTTGTCAGATGTAGTCCAAACCAGGCATCCTTTGCTCCTCTCTGGCCTATCCACCATGTGTAAACAGCTGAAGGATACTCATTCTTCAGTAGCCCAGGGGAAACCAAGCCAAGGCTTATCAGAAGCATTTCTTCTTTCTCTATTTTTTTTGTTATTGTCTGTTTTGTTTTATTTTTGCTTTGTTTTGTTTAACAAGATCTCACCGTGTAGCTGCCTAGATCTCCTTAAGTGGACCAGGTTGGCTTTGAACTCAAGAGATCCACTTGCCTCTGTCCCTCAAGTGCTGGAATTAAAGGCATGTGCCAGTACACCTGGCTCTCCAATTTTTAATTTTAGAGGGAAAATTCTCATAATTTTTTCATAATAGCTATAATTTACCTGCCACAAATATTTCCAGTAGTTTGAAGCCCGCTACTTTCCAATCAAATCTATGATACTGAATTCAAATTACCTGAAAAATAATTCCTTCCAAATGACCTAGAATCTGCCCTTTTAGAGTTTCATATTTGCTTTCTAGAACTAAGTACACTGAATCCTGTGTGTATGAGGCCTTGAAAGGGCCCCAAACACTCCCAGATAGGGCACATGCTGTGCAGGGAGACACAGTTACATTGAGTCCCCAGATACTGAAGAGTAAGGAGTTGTCATTAACTGGATGATGCTCTTCCAATGTATGATCAGAGATGGAGTCAGGGCTCTATTACACTACCAGGGACTTCATGCTGCCTGTTTCTGCGCCTACAATTAACTGTCCATCTCCGTCCACTTCTGCTGTTTCCTGGTAACCTGGGTCTCCAGCTGTTCATTTTCTTTTCAATCCCTGGAAGGTATGTCTTTATTGATTGTTCTACCGTTTCAGGAATAAATGTTAATAATCCCAAATTGCTTATTCAACCTATTACTAGTGCCTTTTATATCATGTCACACAAACATCCGAGATGGGTGCTGTCTACAGTTTCATGCAAACTATCAATAAAAATGCTGATGCACACAGCAAAAATGGAGCCTCTGGTTTTCATTTCTATAATTTAACCTGTCTGATACTTTTGTATGCTTTGTAGCAATAAATATTTTATTAGGTGTATGTGGCAGATATGGATTGCATACAGGGAATAACATAGCTTAAAATTATTTTTGAAAAACTACAAGATGTTTTATTTATTTTGAGACAGGGTCTCACTATGTAGTTTTGGCTATCCTAGAATTCACTCTATAGACCAGACTGGCCTCAAACTCACCTGCCTCTGTTTCCTGAGTGCTGGGATTAAAGGCAGGCAACACTATGCCTGGCAAGAATTTGTGTGTGTGTGTGTGTGTGTGTGTGTGTGTGTGTGTGTGTGTGTGTGTTCCCATCTACCATGATGAGCATGTAGAAGTCAGAGGACAGCTTGTAGGAGTCAGTTCTTTATTTCCAACATGTGGGTCCTAGGAATCAAAGTCAGGTCAGCACGTTTTTATGTTGTTGTCAACTGGGACATCTACATAATGTAATGACCTCAGGTGATCAAGGGTAAAACTGTACTGTACCCAGCTAGATGATGTTTATAATGTCTAACTACTCACTCAGCATTAAGTTGCCTTAAAAAAAAAATAAAAACAACCACTTCATGTAGAAATATAGACCTTCCTTGATTAAATATTTTTTCCAATAAAAAAAGAAGGAGTTTCATTTCTTTCTATAGAAATGTCTCTATAAAAGCTCAGGGCAGAGCTCCTGGCTTGTCTCCGCTGCTGTCACATATTCACACGAGGCTCCTGTCTTCTCAGAGTCGACATGTGGCTCGTACCTTCTTTCCCTGTGTAGAGCACTGATAGAGTCACGAGTCCTCCACAGTTCATTCTTAATGTTGACTATGGTCTAGAGAAGCAAGAAATTTGGAAAATTACTTTTTAGTTTGAACTTAAGCACATTTAAAAAAAATGGTCATAAGAGCACGATAAGAATTTTTTTTCAAAATAAAATACAGTATTTTACAAACTAGCTGATGTTTGGATTTATGTCTAAGAACAATGGTGCAAATATTAATTTATGAAAAGTATAGTCATGCAGCCTAATTCACAGTTAATTATATACTAATATTATTATGTTATATTACAATATGTTCATATATATTAATATATAATACTAAAGTGTAAAGGTTAAGTTACAACAGCCTTCTGCCTCCATTAGCTGCTTCTCTAAACAGCTACTTCCAGAGTCACCACAAACTATGGTTGGGTCCATTTTTATCTTTGATCTAAGCCTCTTACTTTTTCTTTCAATGCTCTGCTTCATCTTCCTCACTGTCTCCTACCTTGACGTCTACTGACAGTCATCACTTCCCTTTGAATTCACTAAGTCTTTTGAATGAATGATGGTGGCTCTTCTCTTCTTTAAGATTTCCTCACTGAACTTTCTCATGTCACATTCTGTTTCCTGAGCTGCCACATAAGAATTTCTGCTGACCCAACTCAGCTTGGTCCAAGCTCTGAGATACAGTACAGAGACCCAGCCCATGGCTCCCACCCATCTGGGTAAGTCATGATTTCCCACTTTACATTTCTAGGCAACTATGTCTTTACTCTGAGGCTTCCTCTCCTTTTGCAAATGACTCAGAGAGGGCCTGGGGCCAGAGAAACACTGTTCAGATGATCAAAGGTGGGGATGGAGGCAGGAACCACAGAAAGAGGAGAATGAACTATGTACACATGTGCAGTCACCTTTCTTGTTGATGTAGACTCTCTGTTGCTTCTGAGTGACAGGACCTGTTATTTTCATTTAAATATTCAAGCACAGCTTTTACAGTAATGACCTTTATATTATTAATATAAAAAATTGTGAACAGTTTTTGCATCCATATTATCATATAATACATTTTTATGTAATTGACAAACATTTTAGGTTTCTATATGTGAACGTATAATGCTGCTCACAGGCTTAATACCATAGTTTATTGAATCATTCTCCATTAAAAGAAATATAAAATTATATTTTTATTGGAAACATTTTTATAATTAATTAATTTTTTATTCATCACAGAGGATGGGGCATGTGTGTGCATGTGTCTTTGTAGAGGTCAGAAGACAGGCTCCTGGGATGGAATTCAGGCTGTCTAGCTTATATGGCAAGTGCCTTGGTGCACTGAGCCCTTTTTCAGGCTCCCATGGTTGTTTTCAATTGTTTAAAATTAGATGCAGTAAATAAAACCGTGTGGCTTTCTTGTACACGTGTGACAGGTTTTTTGCACTGTCAATTTAATAGAATTAGACCTTCACATACATGTATACACACCTCCTCACACACGAATGTAAAGGAAAAGGACTCCAAAGATCTACCCCAAAACAGGTTACCCCTGGGGAACTAGGGACAAAGTCCTGATGGCTGACAAGAGCTAAATTTTAGGTACAGTGTTTTAAACTTCAAACTCACATCTTGCCAGTACTACAAAAATCATTTCCTAGTTCTCATACCTGCACCACCAGTTTTCTATGTGCCATGAGGTGGAACCGCCTCTGATCCCTTGATGGTCCCACAGAACACCTGGTTCCAAGCCTCTCAGCACTGGTGGATACACTGCCCACTCTCTAGGCATGGTTCTACTTAGCACAGCTGTCTTGTGGGAACTAATCTTTTGCCTTGATTAGTAAACTTATTAAAATGTGTTATAAATGATCACCCCCTGATGGCCCCCTGAAGATTAGACTGTATCAGTGATGAACATTTTGATATTTTTCTAGAAGAATAATTATTTCACAGCAGCATAAAAAATAACAAAAAAAGTGGAAGAAATGGGCAGGTGGTAGTATTATGGGATAGAGTTGTGTTTATGTAGAATAAATAAGCCCTAGACATCTGCCACGTTGTCAGAGTATAGTGTTTACCATCTTTACCTTCCACACTAGTATCAACAATAAATCCAAGAACAATAACAATAATAGGGCTGAAAGGAAGCTTTAGGAGATGATGGGCAGATGATGGCCAAGATGGCGGTCTTGGTTTCATGGGCATATACCTGTTCATACACTCCACAGTGGTACAAATTAAATATGTGCCACTTTTAATATGTCAATCATACTTCAGTAGTAAAACTCTGAAAAACAAAACTCTTGCTAAATAGTACACAGATAAGTATCAGAAAGCCAGAATATCAAGTGATATCTCATGTAAACACACAATGAAGCAACTGAATTGAGTAGGAAATGAGATAGCACATCCTAAAATCATGAAAATTCTAGTGTGTGTCAACGGAACAAAGATATGGAGATTAACAAGGAAGGAGCTTATTTAAACAAAAAACAAGAGTAGAAAATTATTGTCGCTTTTCATAAACCAAAATAAAATGATAATAGATTTAAAATTTTAATATCAAAATAAAGCATGTTAAAAATAAAATACACTTAAGGTATCATTTGATTTTCTACCAGAGAGCTAAAACTACAAGAAACTACAAAGAAAAAAAAATCCATAAAGCAAGTCATTCTATTCAAAAGAGTAAAGAATGGAAGGTTTGCTTCTGCCAAACTAAAAGAGGCAAAGTTTAAATATATTGACATATCAAAGTGAGACCTCAGAAGGAGAGGGGTAGGAAGGGGGAGGGACAAAATATAATGTTTTCTAAAGTATTTTGGGGGGGGAGGAGTTTTGTTTCATTCAAGTTGAGAAAAATAAGGGGAAGTGAAATTATATTCTTGTTAATTAAATTAAATTATATTCATGCAGAAATAAAATGTGGCAATAGTTAATTTTAGCTTTAGCCAGGTTCCAGTGAGCTAGGAGTTGGATTTGCTGGGTGCATGATCTGGTATAACTTTCTGAGAGGCAATTTTGCAATAAGCATGGCGAACCTTATTCATATTTTCAATGACCTTTTTTGGTAATCCTACTTTAGAAATGTATTGTAAGGAGACAATAGGGTAAATTGTACACAAAGAACAGTGAAAGGGAGTTTTAAAAGTAAATTTTAAATTACAGTAAAAATTGGAAGCAACCTAAATGTCAGAAAAAGAGTTAAATGAATAGCAATCTGTCTATTTAAATAACTATGCAGATGTTTTTGAGGAACTCTGACAATGGAAAAATGTTCACAATATAATTTACATTGACACTTTGACAGTTTAATCAGTACATCTCAAAGTACGGTCTAAATGAAAATATTCAGAGGAACTGAAGCTTATTGAAATGTTAATGATGCATACACACAGATTATTTTTATTTTTTTTTTACTTATTTTTCCAAATTTTATGTAATAACTGTATAGCCCAGGGAGGGGTGGGCAGGGTAGTTCACACCTGTAATCCTTGTACTCTGAAGGGAGAAGCTCAAGGATTAATTCAGTTCTAGTCCAGTTTTGGCTATAAAGAGAGACTATGTCTCAGAAGACAAACGAAAACATGTAATATTTTATGATTGAAAACATGGCTCCATAGTTTTCATTGGTTACATTAGTCTGGGATTAATTAGTTTTGCAACCCTTGGTGCTTGCTTGCAAAGTGGATGCCATGCTTCTCTCTGGGTCCTTTCTCTCTTGGACTCACCTGGTGGTGTGGGTTGTCACTTGCTTGCAGAGCAGGTGATGGCCTTTGACACAGGACTCTGGTGGTTTTTGTGGCAGCTGTTTCCACTGCTCTGGTTGAGCTTGCATATATCGGGGCTTTAGGGCCTTTATACTGAATGCAAAGCCTGTTAGAAAGCAGACATTTATAAGATGTTGGGGCAATTTTTAATGATTAAGTATGATATCAAGAAAATTTTTTCTGAAAATGTATTTTTAAAAGATTTGTGTGTGTGTGTGTGTGTGTGTGTGTGTGTGTGTGCATGTATGCCATTTGTGTGTGCCCAAAGAGCCTAGAAGAGGATGTCAGATGCCCTGAAGTTCAAATTGCAGCCATCCAATGAAAGTACCGGGAACCGAACTTGGGTCTTCTGGAAAAGCAACAAGCACTCCTAAATACCAAGCTATCTCTCCATCCCCATCCGCCTCTCTGATTGAAAATGTTAATGAAGTCAGATGTCAAGGTCAGCGTCTCCTCATTAAACAGCAATAATGTGGTCCCATTTCCCACTGTTCTGTGTTCTTTTCCAGACAGACTGTCCAGTTGGTAGAGAGCTAGACAGCTGAAAATGTGAATGGAAATTCCATGTTCCCGTCTCCATGCCAATGTAGATATAAAAATACAAAGTCAATGATAATGACTCTCAGGTCATCTTGTCCAGGTCAGAGACCAGGGATTTAAAGCATGGGTGTGTGCTTGCTATGTCATATCTGAAGGAGCACAGATGACTGTAAGGTCAGGAATATTTGATTGTACAGAGTTCCATTTAGTTTTATTCAAAATTATTTGGAAGCATTTTGCCATCTTGGGTTGCTACAGTTGAGCAAAAGAAGAAAAGAGCAAAAGAGTAGGGAATTACCTGCTCACAAAGACTTCACATTTAAGAAACAGATTAATTCTGTTGCTTTTGGTAGTTTGTGATAATGACTATAAAACACAATGAGAAAATATAAAAAGTAATTATTCTGTAGCTAACCATTTCTGTCAAGGAGGGAGGAGTGTAAGACTAGAGAGTGCAACACATTTTTAGAGTGGCATACTCTATCCTTTTCTCATCAGATAATTTTAACACTTCAAGATCATTCTATTGTCTCAGCTCCGACATCTATAACAAAATACCATATACTGTGTGCATTATAGCAGAATTCATTTTCTTTTACATGTCTAGAGGTTAGAAGTCTGAGATCAGGCTCCAGCTCCCTCCACACTCCACCCACACCCAGAGACAGCTTAACCCCCAAGAGTTCTAACATTACCAGAATCAAAGGTAAGTCCCCCCCACCCAATACCTGCTCTCACTGGGACCCTCCACCCCTGGCCCAGAGACACACCTTCCTTCTGGTTCTCAATTATTCCAGGGAGCAGATCATTTGCTCCAGTACCCCCCCCCATGCCCACATCCAGAGACAGCTTGACCCCCAGGATCACAAATCAGGCACTCCAGACTCCCTCCCACATCCAGAGAAAGCCTGCAGGAGAGACATAACATAACTCATAGGAGAGACAGTCTCCAGTCAGAGACAGCAAAGCCAGTCAACTCCAGAGGTAGCCATATGGCAAGAGGCAAGCACAAGAACATAAGCAGAAGAAACAAATACCACTTAGCAACATCAAAACCCAGTTCTCCCACCACAAGTCCTGGATACCCTAATACACCAGAAAAGCAAGATTCTGAGTTAAAATCCATCTCATGAAGATGATAGAGGACTTTAAGGAGGACATAAAAACTCCCTTAAAAAATATAAGAGAACACAGGTAAAGAGGTAGAAGCCCTTAAAGAGGAAACACATAAATCCCTTAAAGAAATACAGGAAAACACAATCAAACAGGTGAAGGAATTGAACAAAACAGTCAAGGATCTAAAAATGGAAATAGAAACAATAAAGAAATCACAAAGGGAGGCAACCCTGGAGATTAAAAAAAAAAAAAAAAAACCCAGAAAAGTGAACAGAAGCCACAGATGCAAGCATCACCAACAGAATACAAATGATAGAAGAGAGAATCTCAGGTATAGAAGATAACATAGAAGACATCAACACAATAGTCGAAGAAAATACAGAGTACAAAAAGCTCCTAACCCAAAACATCCAGGAAATCTAGGACACAATGAAAAGACCAAACCTAAGGATAGGTACAGAAGAGACCAAAGATTCCCAATTCAAAGGGCCAGTAAATATCTTCAACAAAATCATAGAAGAAAACTTCCCTAACCTAAAGAAAGAGATGACCATAAATGGACAAGAACGCCAAACAGATTGGACCAGAAAAGAAATTCCTCCTGTCACATAATGATTAAAATACCAAATGCACAGAACAAAGAAAGAATATTAAAAGCAGTAAGGGAAAAAGGTCAAGTAACATATAAAGACAGACCTATCAGAATTACACCAAATGTCTCAACAGAGACTCTAAAAGCCAGAAGATCTTGGACAGATGTCAAACAGATCCTAAGAGAACATAAAGGCTAGCCCATGCTACTATACCCAGCAAAACTCTCAATAGATGGAGAAACCAAGATATTCTAAGACAAAACCAAATTTAAACAGTATCTTTCCACTAAACCAGCCCTACAGAGGATAATAGAAGGAAAAGTCCAACAAGGGAAACTACACCCAAGAAAAAAACAAGAAATTACTCTTCTTACAACAAACCCAAAAGAAGAGAACCATACAAACATAATTCCACCTCTAACAACAAAAACAAGAGGAAGCAACAATCATTGGCCTTTCCAACAGACTAATAGACTGGCTATGTAAACAGGACCCAGCATTTTGCTCCATACAGGAAATACACCTTGGTGACAGAGACAGACACTACCTCAGAGTAAAAGGCTGGAAAACAATTTTCCAAGCAAATGGTCCCAAGAAGCAAGCTGGAGTATCCATTCTAATATCAAATAAAATCAACTTTCAGCCAAAAGTTATCAAATGAGATGGAGAACTCTTCATGCTCATCAAAGGAAAAATCCACCAAGATGAACTCTCAATTTTGAATATCTATGCCCCACATTCATAAAAGAAACTCTACTAAAGCTCAAAGCACACATTACCCCTCACACAATAATAGTGGGGGATTTCAACACCCTACTCTCAGCAATGGACAGATCATGGAAACAGACTAAAGACATAGTAAAACTAACAGACGTTTCAAAGCAAATGGATTTAACAGGTGTCTACAGAACATTTCACCCTAAAACAAAAGAATGTACCTTTTTCTTAGCACCTCAGGGTACCTTCTCCAAAATTGACCATAAAATCAGACACAAAACAAGCCTCAACAGATAGAAGAAGACTGAATTAATCCCATGCATCCTATCAGATCACCACGGACTAAGGCTGGTCTTCAAAAGCAACAAAACAACAGAAAGTCCACATACTCATGGAAGATGAGTAATTCTCTACTCAGTAATAACTTGGTGAGAGAACAAATAAAGAAATAAATTAAAGACTTTCTAGAATTTAATGAAAATGGAGGCACAGCATATCCACCAAATTTATGGGTCACAATGAAAGCAGTGCTAAGAAGAAAACTTATAACTCTGAGTGCCTTCATAAAGAAATTGGAGAGATCCTACACTAGTAGCTTGACAGCACATCTGAAAGCTCTAGAACAAAAAGAAGCAAATACACTCGAGTGGAGTAGACAGCAGGAAATAATCAAACTCAGGACTGAAATCAACCAAATAAAAACAAAGAGAATTATAGAAAAAAATCAGAAAAAGAAGAAAACAAACAAGATAGATAAACCCTTAGCCAAACTAACTAAAGGGCACGGAGACAGTATCCAAATTAATAAAATCAGAAATGAAACGGGAGATATAACAACAGAAACTGTGAAAAAAATTTTAAAAAGCATCAAATCCTACTACAAAAGACTATACTCAATAAATCTGGAAAATCTAGATGAAATGGATAATTTTCTAGACAGATACCAGGCGCCACAGTTAAATCAGGAGCAGATAAACCATCTAAAAAGTCTCATAGTCCTTAAGGACATAGAAGCAGTTATTTAAAGTCTCCCAACCAAAAAAAAAAAAACCCGTGGCCAGATGGTTTTAGTGCAGAATTCTATCAGACATTCAAAGAAGACCTAATACCAATACTACTTAAACTATTTCACAAAATAGAATCAGAAGGAACACTACCTAATTTGTTCAATGAAGCTACTGTTACGCTGATACCTAAACCACACAAAGACCCAACAATGAAAGAGAACTTCAGACTGATTTCCCTTATGGATATTGATGTGAAAATACTCAGTAAAATTCTCACAAACTGAATCCAAGAGAACCAAAACAATCATTCACCGTGATCAAATAGGCTCTATCCCAGGGATGCAGGAATGGTTCGATATATAGAAATCCATCAATGTAATCCACTATATAAACAAACTCAAAGAAAAAAAATCACATCATCATCTCATTAGATGCTGAAAAAGCCGTTGACAAAATACAACATCCCTTGATGTTAAAAGTCTTGAAAAAAACAGGAACTCAAAGTACATACTTAAACATAATAAAAGCAAACAATATACAGCAAACCAGTAGCCAACGTCAAACTAAATGGAGAGAAACTTGAAGTAATTCCACTAAAATCAGGGATAGGTCAAGGCTGCCCACTCTATTTATTCGATATAGTATGTGAAGCTCTACCCAGAGCAATTAGGCAACAAAAGGAGGTCAAAGGGATACAAATTGGAAAGGAGGAAGTCAAGATATCACTATTTGAAGCTGATATAATAATATATATGACCCCCCCCTCAAAAATTCTACCAGAGAGCTCCCACAGCTGATAAACAACTTCAGCAAAGGACACTACCAATAGGACAAACTAGTAACCTACAGATTGGGAAAAAATCTTTATCAATCCTACATCTGATAGATGGCTAATATCCAAAATAAACAAAGATCTAAAGAAGTTAGACTCCAGAGAACCAAGTAACCCTATTTAAAAATGGGGTACAGAGCTAAACAAAGAATTCTCAACTGTGGAATCTCAAATGGCCAAGAAGCACCTAAAGAAAGGTTCAACATTCTTAGTTATCATGAAAATGCAAATCAAAACGACCCTGAGATTACACCTCACTCCAATCAAAATGGCTAAGATAAAAAACTGAGGCAACAGCAGATGCTGGCGGGGATGTAGAGAAAGAGGACCACTCCTCCTTTGCTGGTGGGATTTCAAGCTAGTACAGTCACTTTGAAAAACAATATGGCTGTTCCTCAGAAAACTGGAAATAGTTCTATCTGAAGACCCAGCTATACTACTCCTGGGCATATACCCAAAAAATGATCCAACATAACAAAGACACATGCTCCACTATGTTCATAGCAGTCTTATTTATAATAGCCAGAAGCTGGAAACAACCTTGATGTCCCTCCATGGAGGAATAGATACAGAAAATGTGGTACATTTACACAATGGAATACTATTCAGCTATTAAAAATGATGACTTCATGAATTTTGCAGGCAAATGGGTAGAACTAGAAAATATCATCTTTAGTGAGGTAACCCAGACTCAAAGGAACACACATGGTATGTACTCACTGATAAGGGGGTATTATCCCAAAAGTTTAGAATACCCACAATACAACTCACAGACCATATGAAGCTTAGCAAGAAGGAAGACCAAAATGTGGATGCTTCAATCCTACTTAGAAGGTGGAACAAAATAATCATGGGAAGTAGAGGGAGGAAAGGACCTGGGAGGGAGAAAGGAGGGGGTGGGAAAAAGGTGGGACAAGAACAGGTATGGGAAGAGACAGGAGAGAGGTCTAGAGGGTCAGGAGAATGAATAGAAATATGTAGCAGTGGGGTTGGGAGTGGGGAAAGCACTAGAAAGTCCCAGACACCAGGGAAGTAAGAGGCACCCAGGACCTAATGAGAATGACATTAGCTGAAATACCCAGCAGAGGGGAGGTAGAAGAGACCACCTCCAGTAGGCAGGCATGACCCCCCCAGTTGAAGGACTGAGCCTGGGGACCCCAATGGAAGAGTTAGGGGAAGGACTGAAGGATCTGAAGGGGATTGCAACCCCATAGGAAGAACAACAATATTAACTAACTGGGCCCTTCAGAGCTCCCAGGGACTACACCACCAACCAAAGAATACACACGAAGGGACCATGGCTCCAGCTGCAAATGCAGCAGAGGATGGCCTTGTCTGGCATCAGTGAGAGGGGAGGCCCTTGATCCTGTGAAGGCTTAATGCCCCAACATAGGGAAATGCTAGGATGGTGAGGCAGGAGTGGATGGGTGGGTGGAAGAGCACCCTTATAGAGGCAAAGGAGAGGGGGTGATGGGATGTGGGTTTGAGAAGGGGAATCTGAGAAGGAGGACAACATTTGAAATGTAAATAAATTAAATAACCAATTAATAATAAGAAGAAAAAGAAGTCTGAGATCAGGTGCAGGTAGAGTTACTTCCTTACCACATTCAATGCTCTTTCAGAAAGCTCACCTCACACAGGTTGTCTCATGAGGGGACATCACAGCTTTCTAGGAGCCCTGAAAATACTTTGGTGCTACACTAGAGGGCTCGTTGCAACTGTGAAACCACTTAGAAAGACGCAAAAGTGTGAAAAACCCAGTCCAGAGTAGACTGTGTGAAAGATATTTGTTTACAGTGTGAAGCTGGAACAAGAAAGCAAAATCCACCTCCAGTGCAATGGCAGCTTGGAGAGGCTTGTGTGGACAACCTTTATTTTCTGCCTCTCTGTAGGCATCTGGAAGGGGCTACAGTGGCACCTTGAATATTGATTTTGAGTTACATATAAGAGTTTTCAAGTACATGAATGTGTAAACACTGAACCTGTGTATGGTTAGGAATGGTGGATTAGTCTCTCTGTGCAAATTCCTGCATTGTAAAAGAAATCACCCAGCCTAGAAGCTACTATTGTGTATAAAGTAGAGTAAGTAGCACATAGCTTGACCACCACGAACAGGTTCACGCAAGATAATATCACACTAAATGAACCTGTTAAAAAAAATTGTTCAACCTCACTGGCAATCACTGGGGAGAAGTCAGCCTGGATTCTATAAAAACAAAGGTAATCTCATGGAATCTTGGATAGGACAATGATCATGTGATGATACATCCCATCAAGGCTTCTGGGGTTTCAGGACAGCCATGGGAGCCTCAGCCCTACCCACGCTTCCTATTGTATGCTAGCTCATTCCCAGGACTGCCCATGAACAAGGCCAATACATTTCCGAGCCAATCTATGGCTTTTGGTACCCTTCTCAACTGGGCCTGTGACCCACTCCATGCTCACTCCATTCTAGTTTATATTAATGTCATCCATTCAGCTACCTGGCATGCTTTCTGCTTGATTGTTTAGGCCTTGTTTTCCGTACTTACTGACATAGCATAAGTTTTATTCTATGTGTCTCATTTTTTTTTTGTTAAGTTTGCCCATAGTTTCTCTGTAAAATAAGGTACATTTTAAAATGAGAGTTTCATGAAATTCCTAGCTGGTTATTGCTAGGAGAGTGAAGAGCTGTCAATTTTATGCAAATTTCTTTCATGTTCCATCATCAATCAAAGCCTTAATTCTAGTGTTTTCTGCTAAGTTCCTCTGGTTTCCTAGGGGGTTATATCAGCCGCAGATGCAAGTGATTTCATCTTCTCTTTCTCAGCATTTTAATTTTGTTTTTTTAAAATTACATTTGCAAGAACTTCCCCCAAATATTTAATAAGGGTAATGTCTGACATCTCACTTTCAATTATGTTCTTATAAATAAAAATTATTCTTGTTGATGTGCACAGTCATGTGTAAAGCAAATCTATAGCAAAAGGAGGGGGACGTCTTCTCGTACAGATTGCTTGCTGAATTATTAAACCAATCTTGTTTGCAGTTGGTAATAACCACTACCTTAGAAGATGAGCATCCTTGATTTGCCAGCTTAATAGGAAGCAAGGGGAGGCTCTTTGCTTGTGATCACATCTATGAAATTATAACATGCACATTCCTTTCCCAGAATCGTCACGAGTCAGCTTCTGAGTTCATGAATACACAGACCAACCTGAAAACTACATAATGCCATCTAGGGGACTAACCATATGTATTATACCCATAATACAAATCATTTAAATGTCCTTAGTGTTGTACAGCCCTTGTAATTCCCTCTGTTTATCTTGTCCCCACAAATATTATGCTGAGAGAATGAAGGACAGGCTCTTTCTGCGATGCGGTGAAGTAAGTCATGGTATAAAGGCCCTACATGCAGTTGGATGAGGCTGAGGCCTCTCTCTCTCTCTGTTTCAGCTCAAAGCCCAGCACTTTCTGTTTTCTTTCACCCTGATCAGCGTGCGTGCACTTGCTGATGAACAATGACGCTCCTGAGACGAATGAGAGCAGGCTATCAAAATGATGACTTGTGGGGTTGGAAAAAAAGCTCAGTAGGTAAAGTTCTTGCCTTGCAAACATGAGGATCTCAGTCTGAGTTTCAAATTCCTCATTTAAATAACCCAGTGTGGTGGCATGTACCTTTGTCTCAGCACTGGGAAAAAGACAGATCTGGGGCTCGCTGGATAGCCAGCACTTAACTTGGTAAGTTTCAGGCCAGTTGAGAGAGAACTATCTTAAACAAGGGAAGGGGGCACTGGAGAAATGGCTAAATGGTTAAGAGCACCAAGTTCTTCCAGAGGACCAAGGTTCAATTCTCAGCACCCTGGCAACTCACAAACACTGCAACTTCAGTTTCACGGGATTCAATGTCTTCTTCGGGACTTCATAAGCACCAGGCATGAATGTGGCACATAGACATAGATGCAAACAAAACACTCATACACATACAAATAAATAAATACAACATTTTAAAGAAAACATTTGGACAGTGTCTAACACCTTGAAGTTTCCTCTGTCCTCCATATTGATGTGTGGTTGTACCCCAAAACACATGGGCATCTGCACACATATTATATGAGTAAGTATAGATACACAAAAATTATAGTTTATATCAGGAGTGGTGGGAATGCACCTCTAATTTCAGCACTGGATAGGTGAAAGAGAATGGGTGGTTAGTTAAGAGGCTAGCCACACAGTGAATTCAAGGCCAGCTTGGGATACATAGTGAGATCGAGTCTCAAAAAGCAAAGCAAGACAACAGAACAAAATGTAATAATTATTTGGAGGTTAATGACAGGGGAAGCCTTACCATTTAGTGCAGGCGAACAGAAGGATGAGAAATTTCGTCTATAGCATAAATCTGGTTTCACCCACGCTGAAGTGCAAATAGCACTCTCAAGGCAGTTACTCAAACAGAGTCTTCTAATACCTTTACTTGCAAGAGCAATTACTTCGGTGGCCACTACATGGCACTGTTGCCTCGTAGTTCTCTATAAACCTAAAGGCTGTAAAAAGTAATTCAATCTTTACCCTCTTCCCACTCTTGCCCTCCATAGGGGCTTTAGCATTAAATCTGCTGCTGGGCCTCACGAATTGTCCAAGCACTGAGAATTAGTAGCTGTCAAGTTCTCAGCCTGTGCATCTCCTCCTCCAAGGCTCAGGGACTATCACAGAAGAGGGAGCAGAAAGAACGTAAAAGCAAGAGAATGGGATGGAGGGGTGGACCACCATCTTCCAGTCTCGACACCTGTGACTACCTGCACAGGAGATCTGTTCAAGATTGGCCCCACCAGCATTTCGTCACCAGGGGAAGAGAGGTTCTCCAGAGCCCATGCCCTTCTGAAGGTTTATATTCAGTTAAAGGTTGCTGGGGGTTGAGAGAGAAAGAGACAGGCATGAGACATGGAAGGAGAAAGATATGAAAGTAGAAAGAGGACTCTGGAAAAGGAAAGGGGCATCAGGAACAAAGGGGACAAGAGAAGGTGATCCAGTGAATAATGATAAATATATATAAATGTAGAAAAATGCTCTAACAAACCGGTTATATTTAATTAATACACAGTAATAAAAATACGCTTAAAAGAAAGAAAACCCGTGGCTATAATCTATGCTGGCTTTGGCACCAGCACCCACACCATGTACCTGGCCTGCCCGTGCTTAGCTGAGTTCCTTGAAGCCAGCTGGCCCAGCAGCCACTGTCTCCCCACGGCTCCTGCCCTCTGGCATCTCTGGGGCAGGTTGTTTCTGAGGCTCCTGAAGAGGAGTTTTGTATTCTCTGTTGCTGACATCTGTAGGAATAAACAATATTGCAAGGGGCCCTGAGGGGTAGACAAGATGGCTCAGTGGGTAACCCGACTACCTAAGTTTGCCCCTCTCTCAATATGGTGGAAAGAGAAAACTGGTGCCCATGAATTTGCCCTCTGATGTCCATGTGTTGGCTGTTAGCACACATGCACACTTGCACACAAATGAATGAAAGTAAAAAAATGTAAAGGGCATTAGATCAGTTTAAGCCTGATCTTTCTTTATCCATTGGTGGTGACATGATGCATGATCAAAGCTTTGGTAACTATTTCTTCTGTCATTGACGATTGGGAAAAATGATCTTCCTTGCTCCTAGAATTTCTTCATACTCTTCCTGAATAAACCTGCATGTAGCACAAGTCTCCACTCTGAATTCCCCAACTGCTGCAATAAGTAACTGCTTCTTAAAAAGTCTGGGGATTGCAAAAGCTGTAAGAAGGGACCACATAGGACTGAGTTTATGGCTGCTAACATTTGGAGATGTGGGTTCCTTTAAGACTAAGGTGATGACTTGTGGATTCATCTCTAGGAACACCCTCCCCTGTTTGCTACTGTATACAATTTCAGTAGGTAGTGAACCTACTGAAACCCACCCACCCCACCCACCTTAGCAACTTCAGGAAAAAGAAGTAACGATATTCAATGAAGTCTCCAACTCTTAAGAATTAAAGTCTATTAACAAGATGACCACACGGTGTCACTATAATACCATTAAGTCGCAGGCTTCCGGGGCGGAAAGGTATTCAGAGGCAATGAACTAGAACTACCCTGGAGCAGTTTAGTG
This sequence comes from Arvicanthis niloticus, assembly GCF_011762505.2. NCBI lineage: Eukaryota > Metazoa > Chordata > Mammalia > Rodentia > Muridae > Arvicanthis > Arvicanthis niloticus. The sequence continues at coordinate 119,230,442 of NC_047660.1, read as the reverse complement.
AGGCTATGCTCCAGAGAAAAGTATTTGGAAAACTTCAGGCACCTGTGCTTTCTGGGTGGACCTTGATCTTGAAGAGAGAATTGGAAAGAACCAGAAAGTGCTTTCGGTGAAGGCAACCCAACTGCAGCCTTCAGTACGACGATGTTTGAGAGGAACTTCATTGTACAGATTCACCCAAAATTGGTGGTCAAGAAGACAATGTTTTCTCACTCCTCAGACACTCCAACTGCCACCCACCCCTATAAGAATAGCAAAATGCTTTTGATTTATTTTTTCTTTCCTCTTAGAATTAAATGCACTTGTTGGTTATTAAGGATTTTCTTTAAAAGAATTGAGTTCCGAAGTTTTACTTTTCCAGCAAAAAGAAAATCCTAGATAAATTTCTTTCTCTTTTTATCTCAAAGGGAAAAGAAAAGATACTTGAAATTTAGGACTCAGGGAAAGTCAAATTAAAACCTTTCCAAAGGAGGACCACAACCAGAAGTTTTGTTGTGTCATTTCCACCAAATCAACACCCTTCTTCTTTGTCCCTTCCAGTTGCTACTGCCTGCCCCTTCTAACTTTGACAGATGTTTCCTAGTAGATAGCATGAGATCAATGGTCAGACTGTAGCCCATTATGCCTTTTCTTGTTCCCCAAAGCATTTATAAAAACTTGAAGTGTAAACAAAGCACATGTATGTTTAATCTCGTGGCATGAGTCAGTCATAAAAAACAATGAAACTCATTATGACTTTTTCCCACAGTATATACTACTATTCAGCCAGAGCCCTGTTAAACTGAAACTGAAAGTTGAAAGTTGGGCCAGCCCTTTCCAGTGTCTTAAGTGTTAACTGAAAGAAGAAAAACTTTTTAAATGGTTATTTATTTATTTACATTTCAAATGTTGTCCCCCTTCTTCAGCTCCCGTTTGCAAACCCCCATCCCATCCTCATCCCCTTTGCCTCTAAGAGGGTGCTCACCCACCCACCCACTCCTGCCTCACCCCTCTAGGATCCTCCTCACTGGGGCAACAAGCCACAATAGGACCAAGGGCCACCCCTCCCACTGATGTCAGACAAGGCCATCCTCTGCTACATGTGAGCTGGAGCCATGGACCCATTCTTGTGTACTCTTTGGTTGGTGGTTTAGTCCTTAGGATCTCTGAGGGGTCTGGTTGGTTGATATTGTTGTTCTTCCTACGGGGTGCAACCCCCTTCAGCTCAAAAGAAAAGATTTCTAAATGAAATGTCTTGTAAGGACAGGGGCAGTGAGATTTTTTTTTTCCCACACTGCCTTAGATGTTACCTGGACACAGTCCTCCATCACAGTGTGTGACCTCTGGTGGGATTTTTTGTAGAGCCCAGTTAAGAAACACAGCTCGCAGATGTCAAAGTCACGGCACTTTAGACAGCGGTATCTGCCAATTGAAATGAAAGTTCAGCTTACGTCACTACCGGTAGGAGAGCAAACAGGTGATATTCACGTAGAGAATGAGCACCCCCAAACATACGGGGACTGCCTTCTTGGCCTTGCAAAATTTTTGCATAGCTTCAAAACTTAATCAGCACACTTTAAGTGGGAAGGCATTCCCCTTTCCAACGCAAGGTACAAGATGGAAAAGACAAGGATCTTTAATAAGGATTATTGGATGAACTGTCCAGCATTGTAGACAGTTACAGTGAATTGTCTGGACAGTATGCTAATTACCCTCAAGTGTGTTGCTTCGTGTTCTGAAATCATCTTCAGAGTCACAAGAAAGACAGCTGACATTGACTATTTGTGGTTATTGTCTTGCTTGTTCCTTGACTATTTGCATCTATTGTATTGCTAGTTCCTCAACCTAGAACTGACCTTAATACTTGCATGTAATTAAAATGTTATAAAAGCAAAAAAAGGGAGGGGGTTGGGATAGGAGGTTCTAGGGAGGGGAAATGGGGAAAGGGGATGACATCTGTATTGTAAATAAATAAAATATCCAATAAAAAATGAAAAATTAAAATCAATCAAACAAACAAACAAAAAAAGAAAGACAGCTGAGTGGATAATACAGCTAGTTTGTTTATTGATAATTTTAGCAAAGGTTTTCCTATCATCTCATCTCACTCTTATATGACTTCTTTTATAGAACATAAATGCTAACCCATCTATCTAGAACTTAATTCTTGTAGTAGGGACATTTGATCATTAAACCTCGGCTTTCCCACCCCTCCCTCCCTCCCTCCACACCATGGAGGCTATAGGCTGGTGTTGAATGTCTTCTCCAATAGCTCTTCCATGTTATTTTCTGAGATGAGGTCTCTCACCGAGTCTGGAGCTGACCCATTTGTCTAGACTGGCCACCGATCCCCAGGGTCCTCCTGACTGTTTCTAGTCCTGTTTTTCCCCATAGCTTCTGAGGATTAGAACTCAGTTCCCACACGTGCAGTGCAAACAGTTTACCCATTAAGCCACGCTCCAGCCCCCTTTTCCTCCCACAGGGGAGTGAACCTTTCTTCCTACGCCTTCTGAGCACTGTGGTGGCTTCTGCTCTGTGATTGCTTCTTCACTAATTTCGTTGGAACTAAAGCAGTAGCTTGAGCTTTGAAAGCCAAAGCCACAAGTTTAAAGCTAAGGCTGTAATGGATCTAGACAAGTATACGAGACTTCTGTAAAAGAAGCTGCAGGCATTCCTGGAGCCAGCCCTCCTTAGCTCACTGACAATCTTTCTAAGTTTAACTTCATTTTTTTTTTTTTAACAAAGGCATGCTATATAGAAGCCTGACACATTTCATGCTATGTGTTGCTATTTTCTTGGTGGCCTGAGCAAGTCACTTAAAATCACATTAAAAACATGATACCCAATGTTATAAAATAACAATTTTGAGGGGGGAAACTTTTTCAGTGTAAAAAGTTGTACTTTATGTAATTTCAAATTAATTCTCTATCTGGCTTAGACATAAAATGGTTATATAAAGTACACTGTTCTGTGGTTTAATGGTTAAATTACTGTAATGCATGCATTGTGATAAATTATTTTCATATTTCTATACTGTTTATCATAAGAAAAGATTTTTTTCACTATAATATAAAGATTTCTTTCATCCTGCATGTTTGTTTTTCCATTGAATTGGTTCATTGTTTCAAGTTATTATATGCAAAGAGGTTTTATGAGTCAAATTTTGCTGCCTCCTCCAAATCCCCTGTAAACTCAATCTAGCTTCTCAGCAAAATTAAGACTTGATTTGCAGATTTCTAGTGGGCCCAGCAGATCTGTTTTAGCCCATGCCTAAACTAGTGAAGATCAAGAAATACAAGAATAGAATGGGACCAAATGGGCCAATGAGAAGCCCTGGTCCGACCTCTTCTCTTCCAGGCTCCTTGTGACTTGGTTGCTACTGAAGTCTGGGAGTTTCACTCCTTGCATAGCTGCATACCTGTGTCCATAATCATGACTCATGGCTTGCTCATGTTTTATCTAGAATTCTCATTTCCTTCTCTTCAAAACCTATATCCTAATCTCTCTCTCTCTCTCTCTCTCTCTCTCTCTCTCTCTCTCTCTCTCTCCCTCTCTCTTTCTCCTCCTTCTCTCTCTCTCCCTCCTTTCTCTCCCTTCCTTCCTTCCTTCCTTCCTTCCTTCCTTTCTCTCTTTTTCTCTCTCTTTCTTCCTTCCTTCCTTTCTTTCTTTCTTTCTTTCTTTCTTTCTTTCTTTCTTTCTCTCTTTCTCTTTCTTTCTTTCTCTCTCTCTTTTTCTTTCTTTCTTTCTTTCTTTCTTTCTTTCTTCTTTTTCTGCTTTTCCAGATACTGTTTCTCTGTGCATCCCTGGTTGTTTTAGAACTCACGCAGTAGACCAGGCGAGTCTGCTCCTGTCTCCCTAGTGCTTAGGCTAAAGGCATGAGCCACCACCACCCAGCCATGATATCTCATTTACTTATTTGTTTGAGATAGAGTCTCTCTGTGTAGCTTTGTTTTTCTTGAATCTTACAATGTGAACCAGGCTGGCATCCAGAGTTTCCCTCTGTTTCCCAAGTTCTGGGATTGAAGGTGCATATCATCACACCCTTAAAAAGGGGTTTTAACTGTGACTGTTAAAAGTCAAGGAGGGGTCAGAAGTTCTTGTCCGTAAACCTAGCTTTTACATGTGTGCATGTCTCAGCAGATCTGTTCTAAATTGATGGTTCCTTTGACTCCCACACCTTCTTCTCATGGTGGCAAGGCAGGGAATCTGGATTTAAACCTCTAGTCTCTATTACTTGCTAACCATGTAATTTAATGTTTCTGGAAGTTGGAAATAATCGTGTAGCCTTTTGTAAAGCTCGTACCACATTTTAAGAGATGTGATCCCTGTGAACTGCTTAGCCTAACTTTTTTTTTCCACACCTAACAAACCATTCTTGTGAGTAACTCCAAAGTGTTCAAAAGGTTTATTTGGAACAAAAGACACCTGTTTTATACCTTGGTTCTCAAGCTTCCTAATGCTGCAACCTTTTAATACAGTCCCTCATGTTGTTGTGACCCCCTCAAAGATAAATTTATTTTTGTTGCTACTTTATAACTGCAATTTTGCTGTTATGAATCATAATGTAAGTATGTTATGCAGGATATCTGATATTTGACCTCTGTGAAAGGGTTGTTCGATCCCAGAGGGATCTCAACCCAAAAGTGAAAAACCACTGCTTTAGAAGAAAAGCTGTTTATGAGCCAGAGAAAAAACTAAATATTTCACCAATTATAGGAAATACATTTATTTATTTACTTTCAACCAGGCTACCTCAGACAGGGAATTAATGAGCTAAAGGCAAGAAAATTCCAGATGTATAGAAAGGACCCCAAAGAGACCCTGTTGCTACGCAGCTCCACCATTGGACCCATTTGTCAAGTAACCATTTGGAAAACATGATATTGACAATACCTCAGTCCTATGATTGGGAAGGTTCGGCAGACACTACACCGCACAGGGTGAGTGACTGTTTCCGAGGCTGACAGTCGGTAGCAGGTTGGGAGCCACAGGAGGATAGGAGGCTCAGACTGTGCCCAAGACAGGAATTTCTCCTCCTTGATTCCAGAGCTCAACACCTGGGAAGCAAGAGTAGGCAGAAACATTCGTTCTGGGGGATCTGTCCTCTTTCTCCCCTCTGTTTCTGTGTCTCTATTTCTAAAGACATCTGAAAGCTAGAGACAAGGCTGCCTCTAAACTCAGGTCATCCTGGAATCTAGTGATGTCTAATTTAAGCAAACATCTGCACCAGCTCCCAGGAATGTCCATGCTACTCACCCCTCGGAAGCAGCTGTGGATAGCACTTTCCACGGGACACAAAGTGCAGCTCTCTCCCACAACAGTTGGGATCTGCAAAGGCAACCTTGTGTTAGCTCTTGTGGGTGGGGGTGGGGGGGCAGAACACAGGAGGAAGGCATCCAGGTAGCAAAGGGAAGAGGTCTATTGTCTGACTTCTTAGGATCCCAAGCAGGTTATTTTACTCTTTCTTTCCCACCTACCCCCACCCCCTCCCCATAGAGGTCTCAGTGACACTGCATTCAAGTTTGCAATGGCTTTAAGAAAAAAACGTGTCAAGTGATTTCACATCATTTCATTTAAATACATGTCAATTCCATGATTTGTTTTGTTCCTATGTTAAAATATCTGACATAAAGAACTTCAAAAGAGGAAAGTTTGTGGTTGATTTGTGGTTTCAGTCTGTGGATTCTGGGCTGTGGCAAGAAGGAGCATCAAGACAGAAGACTGTGGCAAGACAGACCTCATAGTGACCAAGGGGCATAGGGACTAGAGGTCCAGGGAAATATCCTGTTGATCTAGTTCTTTAATTAGGCCCCAAAGAAAGTTTCTACCAATAGTCCATTTAAAGTCTGTCTCCCTCTACAGATTAAGACAGTGGTTAGATCAAGAGCCTTCATGATCCAGTTACTTCTCAATTATAGGATCATGAAGGATGATCAATTATTGTTGAGAGCTTTTGATTCAGGAGTCTCTTTGGGTGCACTTCATAGGCAAACCATAACTCTAGTCTTTGAAGTGGGGTGGGAAGCATCATCTCTGAAAGGAAGGTCAGATAGGAAATGAACTCACTATGTTGAAAAGAGATATCTACATGTTCACTGCATTATCCATGGCAGCCAAGATATAAAGACTACCTAGGTGTTTGTTGACATTATGAATGCTATTCTGCTTTTAAGAATCATAAATCCTGTCATTCGCTATAGCATGGCTGAGTCTGGAAAACATATACAAGAAAAATCGAAATTAGCCATACACAGAAATACTACATAATCTAAAAATAATGCTGAATTTATTGAAACAGAGAGTAGATTGTGGCTTCTTTGAGATGTGGCTGGAGTGAGAAAATTAGGGAGATGTGGCTCAAATCATAGAAACTTAAAATTTACGGTGAGTGGGTTCTGAGGATCTAACACACAACACAGTGACATGCTACTGATGTCATTTTGTTTGCTTGATATTTGATATGAGATCAGGTTTTGGGTACCCTCATCTCCCAATCATGCACACACACTTCAGAGGAGCCCTAAAAAAGAAAAACCTTGAGAATGGAGAAGCTTTGGTTTCCCAGGGAAGCAAACTGGGCTCTTCAGCAGGAACAACTGAAGATGGGCTGTTAATCGTTGTTGGCTCTGTAAGCTAGGTGCTGAGTTGGATTCTGGGCTTCACCAAATAGAGTAAAACTAACATAGCAGCCAATCAGAAATGGACCTATATAACTTCCCCAGCACGAATGAAGGTTTAGATTACCTAACCCTAGCTAATAGTCCCCTACTTTTCTATAAAAGGCCTGAACACCTTTGTCTGGGGTCACCATTTTGATAAATGGTTGACCCCTGCATGCTGGTAATTTCTGCAGAATAAATGCTTTTTGCATTTTATTTGAGTCTGGGGTCTTCCTTCAGTGATTCTTGGACCCTAACAATAAACAAATAGTGACTGTGGGTATGATGGGTGTGCAAGTGACAACTGTGGTGACCATTACACATGTGTGCCTGTGTTACTTGAGATACACAGTGCTGTAACATACCTCCCTCCCTTTCTCCTTCCTTCCCTCCCTCTTCCCTTTTCTTTCCTTTTTGTATTTTATTTTTTGAAATAGGATCTTGCAGTCCAACCTCAAATTCCTGAGCTGGAACAATCATCTTACTGTCCTATCTCCACAGAGTCCCTAGAACCATTGGAATGTGTACACCACACTGCACTTAACAGCTTTTATACATATAAGTTTTGTTAAATGTTTTTAAAAGTAAGTACATCAAGGGATCACTGAGAGATAACATTTTGCTCAAAAAAAAAAATAAAGCAAGTTTATTGCGAGATTGGCGAATCACTCTAGAAGTTTGTCTCTTTGTTAAGGAGACAAAATTTGTTAGATTCTATTTATTTGTCATTCTTGATTTTGTAGCTAGTCCGGTGGCTCGATTGTCTGTTTTCTTCCTGTCAACCACAGTCACCACAGGGGTATTAACTAAGGGACCAAGAATCTCTTGCGATTTCTAAGATGGCAATGCATTTGGCTCTGGTTTCTGTGCACACAGACATGTGCACCCGTCACCTTCGTTTATTCCCATTTGGACAGGAGTTCCAGTTTCACATCTGACATCTTACCCAGCACAGGCTGTCAGCCACACTGCCTGCAATCTCAGAAGTAACTGCAAAGACCCCCTGTGGAGTCCATCAATTCAGATAAACATCCTCCAAATCAGGAAAGTGGCACTTAGAACCACTTTGCTGACAATTAGCCAGACAAAAGTCAACAAACATTTGCCTACTAGTAACAAGATGGCTTGTATTTTAAATTGTTAATAACCCTGTCATCAGTAGAGCAGAAGCAACTACTCCCTATGTATTTAGTCAAAAAAACCACAGCAGCAGCAGCAGCTGCCCAAGGACTCTTTTCCCTTTTTTTTTTTTTTTTTTTTTTTTTGCCTTTGAGTACCGATGAACTAACTGGGCACTCATTAAGGGCATTGCTGATCCAACATTCTTCTTACTCTGGTGTCCTAACGCCTAATGAAAAAGAGGATCTTAGTTTGTATGTAAAACATGAGTGTTGGAAGACAGAGATTATCAGCTCTGTTACTCTGTAGTTGGGATTCCTACTGTAGTGGAATTTAACCTGCTATTTCCCCCTTTAAATATCTTCATAAAGATTGTGTGTGTGTGTGTGTGTGTGTGTGTGTATGAATTGCCTATTTGGCTAACTTCTTGCCGGTGTTCTATGGAGAAGAATTAAATGTGACGAGGTGGCACACTGGCAAGGGCAGGATGGCACTCTGAACGATAATTAGCATTCCTAGGGGATGATTTGAATCACATTTCAAGGACTGAAATTTTCTATCAGAAATCTGTCTTGGATCCCATAATGGAAGCCAATGGGATGATAATTCGCTATGCAAATCGAAAAGCTCCTTCCCACTGGCCCTCTCAGAAGCTTGGCACTGCGTGGTCAGAGGAAGGAGAGGTGGTGGGAGCCAGCCGCTCCGCAGCTCATTGACCTTCATTAGATTTGAAACCAGTGGATTTTTAAAATCCTTTCAGACTAGGACTAACTTGAAGCCATGCGTGGTAGTCAAGAAGTCACAAAGACTTCTAAAGGAGAGACAAAATGCCCCTCTGCCCAGTTCCTTTTATCAAATCCACTTTGAAACCCGCTACTGTTATCAGTCTGGAGGAACAAGTGGACGAGCAGATTAAGCCTCCCCTGGCTTTCCACCTGCCTGAGTTCTGAGACATGAAGTTGTTTAGGATGAACATCTACAGCGGTGGTTGCCTGAGACATGCCTCGGACAGCAGAACATCTGCAGTGAGATCTATGTGCTGTTGCGACCACCGGAAGAGCAGTAAAGTATAATGCCTATACCAGCCATTTTTTTTTCTGTGTGTGTGTCAGGTTGAAATGGTAGAGAAAAGCAAATTGCATAGCAGCTAGAAGCTGGTGACTAGGCAGAACTGCATTAAACCAGGACATCGCGAAAACTGACCCTCGCCCCATCTTATATTAGTTTATTTTCTTCTGTTGTGATAAGCACCATGTTCAAAGGCATCTTGTGAAGGACCGGTTTGACTTACAGATCCCTGTTCACAGTCCTTTGTTGAGGAAAGTCAAGGCAGGAACTCAAACTGAAGCAGAGGTGGGAACCATGAAGGACCGCTGCTGACTGAATTGTTTCCCATGGCTTGATCAGCCTGCTTTCTTATATAATCCAGGACCACGTGCCCAAGTGTGGTGCCATCTACAGTAGGCAGGGCCCTTTCACATTACTCATTAATTAAGAAGATGCCCTACAGATGCACCACTAGATGGAGACATTTCCTCAATGAATGTTCTCTTCTCTCTCATGAATCCAGTTACTTACGTCAAGTTGATAAGGAGCTAACCAGCACGCTTTTCCTTTCTAATGGTTTTTTGGCTGAAAAGAAGACTTTAGAGGTTCTCATTCACTGGCTGCAAGATAGCCAAGTCTATTGTGTGGTTCCCAGCAGAGAAGAGGGAAGACGGCACACATCTGGATGATGAAGACCAGGCACACATCTGGATGATGAAGACCACACTCAGAGCATGAATCCCTGCCCATTGTCTTTCTGGACATTTCCTCTTCCCTTCCATAAAACCACACTAAACCCATGAGGCAGATTTGAGTCAGAGAATCTCCTCAGCCTTCCTCAAAGCCAGCTATCTGTTTCTTTCTAACTATCTCTCTGTCTCTCTACCTCTATCTCTGTCTCTCTCTCTTTTAAATTAGTAAGCAGTATGAATTTTAGAGTCCTGTAACAAAAGACAAAAGAAAACAAACAAAAACCAGATTTGTGAAAACAGTTGGGACCAATGTCAAGATATATGCTAAGTGTCCTTTGCTTATTTTATCATGTCCATATCATTAGGTTTTCATAATTGACATTTCCCACTATATGTCTGATGTTATGGCACATTTGAACACTCTACACAGGAACAGAAAAGGAGTAGACTCTATTCTGGAAAAACATAGATTAATCCGGGAAATTCTTCCTTTTATCCACCTTAGTTTATGAATTATTTTCTGTTTTATTGAGCTTTTTAATACAATGTGACCCTGTCCACATCTTGCCCCTGGAGTCTGTGCTATTGCTTTCCAATTAAAATTATTTTCTAACTCCTTTGTCTCAGAGCTGAATCCTGTCTCTGGGGGTGAGAACATTTATGCCTCTCTATTGCTCCTGAGACGCCCCTGCCCCCCAATACTCACTGCCAGCAACATTTTAACCTTACTAAAAAATTTAAGACCTGCTGTCAACTCTGGGCAGAAAAGCTTCGGTTTGCAATGGTTGGCAGTCACTGCAGAGACCCATAGCTGGTCAAAGCGCAGAAAATAAATGGCTGTTGAGTGCCTGGCCATAAATGGGACATCTTTATTACCTCCTCCTCAAGGTTCAGGGAACATCAGAAAGGATATAAGAACTGGAGGGCATGGGGAGAGAGGCATGGAATACTGATTTCTGGACATTGGATGGCAGTTGCTTTCAAACTCAGAGCAGCTACAGTCTCCTGAGCAAAGCCTATACAAGGTTAAGTCTGTCAGTACTCTGTCACGGGACTCCGCTCCTCTTGAAGGACGTATATGCAGTTAATAACTGATGGAAGAGAAAAAGACATTTTCTTTAGTGGTGTAGCTATTGGTAAGGTATCCAAACTCTTATAATCAAAGTCTCACTTGATGCCCTTCTCAGTTTTGATGCCTACATTTGTATTGGCTGCAATGGTCCCAGGATTAGGACACCTCCCAGCAACGCAATGGCTACGGAATTCATGGGCTTAAGGACCATAACAGCAAGTCTGCCTAGATATTCTACACAGGTTTACTGTTAACAGATATTCACAGACAAAGGTAGACTTCAAAGACTGGAACAGCCACTGTGGTGGTTTGAATGAGAATGACCCCATAAGCTCATATTTGAATACTTGGTTTCTACTTGGTGGAACTATTTAGGAAGAATTAGGAGGTTGGAAGAGGTGTGTCAATAGGAGGTGGGTGAGATTTGCAGTTTTAAAAACCCACACCATTCCCAGCTAGCTCTCTCTGTCTCTAAGTCATGTTTATGGATCAGATGTGATCTAGATTCGATTCTGATGTAGATAAAAATCTCATTTCATCCCTATTACAAGATCAAAGGTATCACAGGCTCCTTATTCTTATTCTTTCATCCCCGTAATTTCAGTCTTATTTCCCCCGATTGCTTAGGAGGCCCTGACAATTACACTCCAGGCAGCCTACTCAACCCCACCCCGTATTAAACCTAAGCAATATTTCCTATTTGCCCACAATATTCTTCCGTCTCTCCCCAACAAACTAGGAGGTGTGGTAGCTTAGTCCTCTCTGTTCTCACCCTGCCTTTCCTCCCATCCCCCCCCACAACTCAAAACAATGCAGTCTTACATTCCATCCACTCACCCAATCCCTATACTGAACCCTGGCAGCTGATCTACTCATCGTCACATGACCTGGTGGGCAATCTGCAGAACTCCCATTCATTATTATTAGTCAATTAGACTCCATCATGTCTTTTTCTATTATCCTATTTTAATACCTATTTCTAGCCTATTGAAAATAAAATGTTAAAATGGACTCGGTGTCCCAATTTCAGACTAACTACTTCAGTGCTGTAAACTAAAAGTGAAGAACTGATTTTATTAGGAGATCAAGGAAGAAGGTAAGCCCTCCACTGTCAACACCCAAAGCTAATATTCTCCTCAAACTACTCCGTGTTTAGTAGTTCTCAAGGTATTGTCCCAGCACCATGCCTCCATGTCTGTTGCCACAATCCCCTCCATAATGGCTGTGAACTCTAACCCCTCTGAAACCATGAACTCTCAACTTAAATGTTTTCTTTATAAGTTGCCTTGGTCATGGTGCTTTGGCAGAGCAATAAAAAATAACTAAGACAGCTAGCTACTTCTTTGATGTGCAGACATCAAAACACAATCATAAGGATCAACAAGGAAGCTCATCAAACAGTTGGGTATTTATGTACATCTGGAACGTAGTTGTTGTTTCCTTATGGGGGTAATGTGGGAGGAACCAGAGAACCTGTAGCTGTGGCCTCTGCCTGCACAGCACTAGACGGCTGCCTAAAGACGGTTCTACTTACATATTCTCTCTCTCTCTCTCTCTCTCTCTCTCTCTCTCTCTCTCTCTCTTTCTCTCTCTCTCTCTCTCCCTACTTCAGTACACAACATCCAGCACCCACATGTACAAACCTCTGAGGTCTATATAACACTTTTCTGTGACATTCAGTTTTAGAAATTAGCTGTAACGTGCACCCATAACACCAGCATGGAAACCAAGACCACATGCCCTTGCAACACCAAGTTTTGTGCCATCAATAAATTCACTCTAGTCTTCTGAATCTTTGACATTTTTTCCTTTTGATTAGTTATGACATCATGAGGTTGCCTTTTTCTAATTAATGAAAAGCAGGCTTTTTCATGTGAGTCAGAATTTTTTTGTTTTTAGAGAAAATGATTGGATCAAACTACAAAGGCTTTGCTTGTGAAGCTATGGAATATGGGCCTCTGCTGTAGATGGGAACAGACAGTAAAGAACTTTGGAAATAGGAGTGTGTTATGGTTGGATCCTAAGTATCCTCAAAGGCACATATTAAAGGCCTGGCTGAGCTTGGTGACCTCAGAAAACAAATGAAGTATTAAGAGTGGGGCCTCACTTGGGATAAGCCAGTGAAGGCTACTATTAGAGTCTAGTCTTGGCCAACAGGGGATGAGCAGCTTCCCTTACCATATGCTCCCACTATGATGTTTTCAACTTGCCACAGTCCAAAAGTAACAGAGACAACTAGCCACAGGCTGAAATTTCCAAAGCAGTGAGCCAAGACAAAATCTCTGCCTCTCAAGTTGACTGACCGGTCTCCTTTACCAGAAAGCTGGCTCACACAAAGTGACACATTTTGGAGAGGCCACTGGCTCAGTGCAGAGAAAGAAGCAGACAGGGTTAGGATTGGGCTCCATAAAGATGAATCCACACTGTCAGAACAACAGCAGCAGCAGCAACAGTAATACTAGGTTGACATGGCTGACACCAACTGAGAATTCCTATATGCAAGGACTTACCTGCTGTAGATCTGTTAGTAGGGCTCTCAAAACTCTTCGGCTCATGCGGGCTTGGGAATCATCGCCTCTCCTGTTGTTTTCTGCATAAAGCTGGAAAAATGCTAGGCACATAAAGGGAGAAGAAATCTTTTGTCCAGTCCTTGTGTCCTTGAAGAGTACATGCTTGGAGAACGTTTCTTTGTGAGTATAAAGAACTGCGGACTTATAGTCTCCTTGTTTGCTTGTCGCTGTGAAGGGCAGGCCATCAATAACTAATGAGCCATTCACATCTTACCCTCTGGTAATTCCAGACCTCTGTGGTAAAGACTGGTGAATAGCAAAGTGAGGATCCTTATTTGAAAAACCAATAGTAATTAATGGCTTCTTGATTATCTCTAAAATCATAAATGTCAAAGGTAGCTAAGTAAAAACCTAGAAAGTGTAAATTTTTAAATAGAACCCTGCAAACATATATATATATATATATATATATATATATATATATTCATACACATGCAAGACAAGGACCAGAGAAGTGGCAGCAGTTAAGAGCACTAGCTGCTTTTCCAGAGGACCTGGGTCTGGTTCCCACTACCCATAAGAAGGCTCATAACCATCTGTACCTTAAGTCTGAGGGCATCTGACTTCCATTTTCTGGCTTATGCAGGCTCTGTACTCATGTGGCACACAGACATACATCAAGGCAAAACACCCATAAAATAAAAATAAAGCATCAAAATAAACAGATAAATGCAACCAAACCGTTCATGCTGAGGCATGCTGAAGAGCAGTTCATTATGACGGTGATTCAGAAGCTAGCAGACAGGATGACACACTGGGGCCTGGGGAGTCACCATGCTTCAGAACACACTTAATGTCTATGAATGTTACCTCTATACTTTGTAAGAGGGCTGTCCCCAGAGAGGGCAACCAGTGCAGCAGCCACAGGTTGAAGCTTGAGAATACCTGATCCTGTTCTGTGGGCAACAAGTCACAAATCACAGACAAGGGTAGAGAGGGCAGGGTTATTTATATAAATGGTTTATAAAAATTGTAAGTATTAATGGGTATTCATTTATGATGCTATGCGGCTAGCTTCTTATAGTCTTCATATATTTAGAACTTGGCATAACAAGGAATCAAAAGAAAGTGATTGTCTCATTCATTCATTCATTTATCCATTCACAATTCAGTAACTATTTATTGAATATTTCTTTGTGATAAGCACTGTGTCAGGTCTGGGTGTGCAGACCTGGCCTATCCTGGTGGAGTGGGCAGTCTTATTCCCTTAGAATTTATCTACCTGCATTACACACAGCAAAGATGAGGTAAAAAGAAAAAAAAATGTGTCCCTCCAAAAACACTCATGGGCTCTAGCCTTGAGCCTGACTGCTCTCTGACCACTAGCTGTGTAGCTTTCTACCCTGGGCAGACAATTTACCAAAAGTACGAGGGCTGTTGGAGGTAAGCACACCAATTGACAAGATACTCCAAGTTTTAATGTTTAAAGAGACTGAAATCATGACAAAAGTCACTCAAAAATGTATTTATCTGTTATTTGTGAAGTTAGAAATAAGTAGCAAATCAGGAAGGAAAACAAACAAGGAATTTGGCCATGATTTATATTGGGCTTGCCTCCCAGAGGCTAGCTTACATCATCATCATCATCATCATCATCATCATCATCATCATCATCATCATCACCATCACCATCATCATCACCACCACCACCATCATTATCATTTTCTCCTCTACCTTTTCCTTCTCCTCTTCCTTTTCTTCAAACCAACTGAGAACCAGCAGAAAAATTTTTTTTCTAGCTTAGCAAAACACACACTGTACACACACGCATATGTCCACACAGATTCACATAGCCACTGTCTCCAGAGCACGACCTCTGAGATACTCAACTGTTAGTTGTCTATATGCTAGGTATTCAATTCCTCCCCAGTTAAACACCCAACTAAGCCAAAATTGATAAGAAAAAAATGAGCACTTGGGAGGCAGAGGCAGGTGGATTTCTGAGTTCGAGGCCAGCCTGGTCTACAGAGTGAGTTCCAGGACAGCCAGGACTACACAGAGAAACCCTGTCTTGAAAAAATGAACAAGAAATATGCAACCAGAGAGTGAAGAGCAAAGTGTAATATAAAGACATTTTCCCCTTCCAAAAGGTGGGAATTCTTCTCTGGGATGGGAATGAGTTTGTAGGGGGAAAAAGAGATTTCCTGCTTCTCGATTTCCATGCTTCCTTTGTACAATCAACACTTAGGAACACTTATTTCCTTTTTGAGTGTATAATGAGTTGGTTAGTGACAGATAATCAAGCTGACAAGTAGAGAGAACATTTTACAGACCAGATCTCAAGTGAACACTAGCTAGAACTGAATAACCAGTGGCCGGAGATCTTGCTGTTGCCGGCCACATGGCAATCCCCACATCCTCACCTGTCAAACATGGCCAGAAGAAGACTCAGAGTGAGCTCTGGTGCCCTTGGGTGCACTGGGGCTGGATTTCTCATCCCAGTTCTCTGAAACAGCTCCCGGAGCTCCTGAAAAAGCTGCTGCCCAGAAATGGAGGTGTCTGTGCTCTCCCCAAAATGTCCATACCATAGGACCTGCTGAATCAGGGAGCTGTCCATAAAGTCCACTGCAGGAAGTAAACAAAGGATGGAGCCATATTTTCTGATGAGAGCAAAGGGCTTCAAACACAAAAAACATTTCCCAGTGTTTAAGTGAGAATGTTGTTGCTGTTTGTTTGTTTTACAGTGGATTTTTCTTAAAGGGAATTAAATATGTTCACCATGGACCTAGATTTTTTCTGAAACTGTATGTCATTAGGGTATGAAACCCACTATTAGGAGGACAGTTGCTGGGGGTAGGGCATGGATTTTACAGACTGAAGGTAAAAAGAGACGGAAACTTGAAGAATAAACTGTCTAAGGAAGTTGAAACCCTGTGGTGACGAAGTGGGAGAGAATTTTTTTGCCCTGTGCCCTGGGAGGACTAAGCGTTGGCCTTTCCTATCTGAATACAGCTTTCCTGTCTACAGCTTAGCTTCAGAGGGAATGTAGTGTATTGAAACAGTGCGTTTGCAGTTCCCATAGTGAAAAAATAAAAATCTCAGTGGCATCCTAAAATCAGTGGCTGGCTGAATTACCAGACTGTATCACTCTTTTTCAACAATATCACTTTTAGAAATCTTGGTCCCATCAATATTATTGAGATGGTACTTCATAAAATTGTAAAACCAAGGCTATTTACAAAGACAGTGGCTGGTTTCTCACAGGTACACGTATGCATAGCCATCATGTAAAAAGTTTACAAGGCGAGGAATAGAAAGAAGAATGAAATCTAGCTAGCTCTATAGATCCTTGCCAACAGAGGGTGACAGGCAAGCTTAATAAACACTCCCTGTACCACCCAAGAGGTGGGGATGTCAAGAGTCCCAAGAGCTGCTGGCATTTGGAATGCTTCAGCCTGTGAAATGATAAAACCCAGAGCTTCTCACTACTTCATAAATCACCCGCACAGATAAGGAATCACCAAGCATAATAAAATTTTTTATTTGTTTTCTGATATTGCTTTGAAAGGGAGAGTCTGGGGCATAGAGGAGCAGGTTTCATGAATGCCCCTTCAATAAAACCTGGCCAGGGGTGGCAGCAGCTGTAAACTTTGTTTTTTTTTTTAAATCATTGATCACACGCTTCTATCGTCTGGGCCTGGCATTTGGAATGCAGGGGGTTCTTGTCTTGTGAAAGTTCTAAATTACAGTCATGAAGATAAAGGCGATGTCCATTAATCTCACAAGATTTCGAGTAGTGATAGTCTCTGGATCTTACTACCTAGAGCTTCTGTCATACATTATGTTGGAGTTTGGGACTTTTTGTTTTCCAGTACCCTTGCTTACCTTTCCTATTGCCTTCAGTGAAGTAAAGTATGGATAGATTGTTCACAATGGTCTCTTCCCCAACCCCACCTCTTGTATGTTACCAATGGGTTCAATGCACAGGTCCAGCTTTCCTGATCCAGGAACTTACCAGAGTGGGGCCAGTTTTGCTTTTCTTTATGAACTGAACATCATACATTATCAGGGCCAGATTGTTGACCCTTCTTGAGTGTTACAAAGAACTTATACTTACATTGGCAAAGAGTTTGCACAGATCGTAATTTGAAGGCTGTTCTATAGACAGAATTCTCAATTCTATTAAGAGCACCTGCAAAGAAAACATGAAGTAGAGTGGATAAAGTGTATACCATTGAGCAAATCCCACACCCTAGGAGAGGATGGAAGGGCTCCTAGAGCCTTATCTTGTAAGTGAGACAATTAAGCCAGACAGTACACTATTTTATCTGTAAATGTCAATGGAAGACACATAGAAATTTCACAGTACAGCTTTTCGTTGTCTCACGACAGATTTCTTGTCTGATAAGACTGGTGATCAGGCTTCACAGCTAGCAAAATGCAAAACTGCAGACTAGATCGCCTCCTGTATTCACGCTGGTAATGCAGTTCAATGAAGCTTTAGAAGGTCTTACACATGAAATGTTCAGTTTATTGGAAGCAGCCAAAATTGCCTGCTAAAGCTAGTTATTGATGGTGCAAAGCAGTGGTCCTCACATCGTGATTTCTGGCTCAGCAGCATCTGCATCACCTGAGGCTTGTTACAAATTCACATGGTAACATGACTGTAGCATGTTGTCAACACACTTCGGGGGCAGGTGTAGGCAATCTGCCCTTGAACGGGGCCCTGAAGTAGATGTATGTACGCTAAAGTTTTCAAAACTTGCTGTATTAAAAATATTGTTAATTCTAGAACAATTGTCTAGGAACTTGCAATGACTTTTGGGGATTATCTCTAGACAATAAGATTACCTTCAGATCTTGATATCAATCAACAATGTCTTCTTTTCAGATATTTGAATATATGTATCACAAATTTCAGAAAATAAATTTAATCTACTATTCTGTGCCACATCTAATTAGTGGATACTGATTTAGTTGAAGACTCTCTTGACAAGATCTGTCAAGGAGGAGACCCTGCCTTGTTTGCATTAGTGTAGAAAGTCAAGTGATAATTCTAATGTCTGGTATTTTACTTATTAGCTCCTTACTAGTGGTATATTATAGCAGGGATATAGGATACTATTGGAATTCCTTTCTACTTTTAGCAAGTATCTCAAGATATTCTTCAACATGTAATCAAATTATTCATGATATAATTTTTTATCATATTTAGTTTTTGAAATATTTTACATTTGTGGCACATCTCAGTTCACAGTAGCTATATTTCAAGTATTCAAAAGTCACATGAGGCTAAACACTGTGTATTGACAGTTCAGCTTGGGAGAGAAGCTGCACGTAGTGCTAATTGGTTCCCTAATCTTTGGTTATGCATCTTGAGTCAGGGATGCAACTTGAGCTGAGCTAGAGATTCAGGTGTCATCAGTGAGTATCATGTCCATCACTTAGACTGCTTGAGTGGAGTGAGCGGAGTGGATAGAAAGTAGGAGTAAGTAATGAATGTGGAGAACACAATCAGTTAGTTAACTAAAGAGGAAAAGAAGTCCAAGCGGATATATAAGAGAGAACACCAAAGATAGTGGGAGAAAGCAGTGGCTGAAGGTCAAAGAGGGCAAACTTGAGAAAGCAGAGGCAAGCTATTGGTTTGGTACCTACAGGCCGCTTGAGCATCAGCTATGAGCTACTACTGTACTATCTGTTTATGAGTGTCAACTTGATTCTTGAAATCTACACAAGAACCAGGAGAGCATCCCTCATAATGCATAGGGCTGAATGGAGAATGGAAGGCCAAGAATAAACCCCAAAGCAGATGATGTTTTCAGGACCTTTAATTTGAAGGGAAGATGAGAAAGCCAGAATAAACTGTATAAAATGAAAAGCAGAAGCCAATATATATTATGGGCTGGGGAGGAGGAACAGGTGGTGGACTCAAGAGGTGAGGGCTTCAGGTATATTTGTCATCTCCAAGTCCCATCAAGGGAGCACATGTCCCTGTAGAGTGCTTCACTTTTCTTCTGTTGAACTACTTTCCCCTAATCTGAGTTCCTGAAACTCTGTTGATGCCGGCTGTCCTCTGCCCTTTGTAAAATGAAGCCAAAGACTACACACAGTAAGGAGTGTACACATCAACGTGGGTGCGTGATTTAATCCCCGAATCTTGGTCCAAGGACACCATGTTCAAGGTGTCGGGCCAGCAGACTGAGTTTTTCCTGCTGGATTTCAACTTGGAAATGCGGATTGGGGCAGTAATCGCTGCCCTATCAGGGTCTTCATCTTGAGAAGGAAACAAGGAAAAGGAGCCCGGATGTGCTTGAGGGCATCGCCTCCTGCTGACGGCTTCTGAACATAGCACAGGCTTATTCTTTTCTTTCACGTTAGTTTTAATTAACAGACACAATACATTTCTAATGTATAACCTTTTCTCAGAAAAACATGAGAACAAACATGGGTCATTGTATATGCTGGGCAAGCTACCCTGCCGCTGGGCTATCCCCCCCAATCCTACTTTGTGCAGTATGCTTTTAAAAAGATGTGCATACTGTGGATCAGCTACACAGATTTAACCAAAACATGCTTCTCTCACGTGGTTATACTTTTTGGGGGGGTAGTGAGAATAGTTAAAATATAGTGTCTAAACAATTTTTAAGAACACAGTGGCTTACTATCATATTGTCATCTCGTTATAAACCAGGTCTCTCCACAAATTATCAGTGTAAAGCCTCTTTGGGTAAAGTTCTCTATCCCAACTGAATACCGCTAACCTTAACAGAGAGAGACTGGATGGGAGAGAATGCACAGCTGGCAGAATTAGTTTTTCTGAGAATCCTGTCGTCCCTCATTCCCTGAGAGCAACACTAAATAAAAGCATTGGTAACGGTGTCTGTTTCTGTCTGGGAGCTGCTGTTTTCTTTATGAATGGGAATAAGTTCACTCACTCCATAGGTGGTAGGGTGTTCTGTTTTTCTGTCATCGTAGAACAAGCAAGAGTCACCTGGATAGAGGGAACCTCAACTGAGAAAATGCCTCTCTTCAATTGGCCTGTAGTCAAGTCTGTGAGTATTGTCTCGATTAATGATAGCTGGGTGAGGACTCAGACCATGGATCATGCCATCCCAGGCAGGTGTTTCTGGGGGTGTACAATAAGGCAAGCTGAGCAGGTCAGGAAGCCAGTAAGCAGTGCTCCTCCAAGGCGTCTGCTACAGATCTCACCCTGCAGTTCCACAATGATTGACTTTAAGCTGAAACATGAGATCAACCATTTCCTCTCCCAAGTTGCTTTTGGTCATGGTGTTTACGACAACATTAGGGAGCAAGCTAAGGAATCGGGTCTAAAATCTTCCTGAATATCGAAGTTTGGATCAGTTAGAGCTCTTGAGTGAGAGAGGAAACAAATTGGAAAATTTGGAAAGAGCTGTCCTTGTGTTTTGTGTTCTGTATTTTGAATGATTTGTACATTGGGTATTTTTCTGTGGTGACAAACTCCAGCTAAATAGTTTATAACCATAATGTTCCTTCTGAAGCAAATGTTTTGTGTACAGCTAAGCTCTGAGCTCAAGACTGATGTATTAATTATGCCAAGGAGAAGACTTCAAAATGCAACTAATCTCAAATTTAACACCAGCTGATTTTTAAGCTGCAGGATGTAGGGAGTAAGTAGGGAAATTTCTTGATGAGAAACACAGTCAGTCATTCAGCCTTTGCTAAGTGGCCCCAAAGGGAGTGAAATGAGGAGCAGTTCAGTGGGTTTCATTGACTTAGGCATACGTGACAGGAGAATTATAATAACATTTGTTTGTTTGTTTCTTCTCCAGGCAGCAATTGGAGAACTTAAAGGGTGAAAAGGTAGCATTTTCTTGATCATGCTTGTGTGTGTTTCAAAGTTCAAACTCTTCTAGTTCTTTATCGGAGAACTAAAGCGTCTTTGAATTTAAGGAGCAGTCTGTGAGCCTTCAGCGCAGCAGAATTGCACGAGTTTAGACTCTTGCTGATTGCAAAGCCAAAGTTAGCACCACCAAGAAGTAAGTAAATAGTGAAAGATTTATTGCTGACAGTATGCAAAGAGACCATGAGAATTATTTTCTTTTTTTCCAGTTTTTAAATTTTTTATTGGACATTTTGTTTATTTACATCTCAGATGTCATCCCCTTTGCTCATTTCCCTTCCCTAGAATAAAAGAAGCATGAACTTTTATTTGGGAAGGGCAGAATATTCTCTCTCTCTCTCTCTCTCTCTCTCTCTCTCTCTCTCTCTCTCTTTCTCTCCCTCCCCCTGTACCTCTACCCCTACCTCTACCCCTGCCTCTATCTATCTATCTATCTATCTATCTATCTATCTATCTATCTATCTATCTATCTATATCTAAATCATCTATTTATATCACATATTTATATCACACATTTATTCCTATGCAATTGAGGGACAGCCACATTTTTGAACAAATTAAATGTTGGGAGCCGACTTTTAGCAGAAAGCGGCTAGATTATCTTTGCAGCCATCTGGAACCATATACCCTGATAAGAGATTTGGTTTTCAATGGCCTACAACAGCTGAAGCACACTCTGATATCCCACATATTTTGTGTTGCTGTTTACTGCCCCCAGCTGCAAGGCGCACATGGTAGCCACGCCTGCAAGGCATGCGGTTCACTTCCTGTCCATGTGCTATCTAGGCCATATATGCCTATAAGGCGCACGTGGTATCCAAGCCTGCAAGGCACACAGTGCATGTGCTATCCACGCTATAGACGCCTGTAAGGCTTACGTCATATCATAACCTACAAGGCACGTGGTATCCACGCGCCTACAAGGCACGTGGCAAAAGCGTATAAATACCTCAGAATTCCCTTCAATAAAAGAGACTTGGTATGAGACTTGATCAGAACCTCTGTCTTGTCTCCATTCTTCGAGTCGCCTACCCCAAGAGCCCCACTCTCTCTCTTGACCAGAGCACTTAGCCCCAAAGTGTTGAGGCAGAGTAAAGGCCACAACAATTAAAAACCACCTTACTGACATATTTGGTTGAAACTCACAGGTCCAGAAGAAAAGATGTCAGGTACGTGTTTTTGAGTAATCTTATCCCCAGACATAGAGCACATTCTTGAAAAGTTAAAGATACAGATACTTCTGGACGTGCTCATCTTGTGTAATGAAAGTGGCAGTCAGGACCGCCTCTAGGGATGCTCAATTTTCATCATAAGATTTTAGTTCACAATGTCAGAGGTCCTGTGTAGGCTGCTGGAGAAGAATTGTCAACAACAGTCTTGTTCAATTGCGAACTCTGTACACAACAATAGTTCCTGGCTAGGCAATATTAATGCGCTGGTACAATAGTGGTCCACCTCTTAGGGAGCTAGCCAATTGATTTCTGATAGTATATAATACCTGCTTCAAGGAGGCCATTCATAATTGCTACTGTGAGTCCAGCTGAAAATCCCAGTGGCTGGGAGTGTTAAACAAGGCAACGCTGAGCTAAGACAGATTCACCTTTGAAGGTAGAGTAGACCACAAGCTATGCTCTGAATTTAACAGCTGGCTATCTGTATTAGAAGTTTCCACATCTGTAGATTCAATCACGTTAAGGATCAAAAATAGTCATAAAATTGCATCTATACCAAACACAGACTATTTTTAAAATTAATTCACAAATACATAATAAGATCTATATCCATGGACTGTATACTTTATTAGGTATTATAAGTAATCTAGGGATGATTTTCAGTATGGTCAGACATGCACAGGTATGTGCAAGTACCAAGGACATTTTAGTAAGGAATTCAAACATTTGCAGATTTGACTTTCTGGAGTTTAGAATCAATTCTTTGTAAATACCAGAGAAAATGTAAGTATATATTCATTCAATAAGCAGTACATGGTCATGAGTCAAAGACCTCTCTATGGGTAATGTGGGCTCTGCCTAAAGATTATCATCCAAGAAAGACACAGTGCCCAAAACTTCTTTGTGTCTGTCTTTTCTAATATGTACTATAAAAGCACATAGCAGACCCCAAAGTTTGATTTAACCCTTTTGAATTCAGTGTTTCCTTGTGCTTTAAACATGCTTACATATCAGACAACATTAGAGAATGGGAGAAGTCAGAAACATCTTAGCCTCTGGAAGAGAACACACTGAGGGTAGAGTAGAGCAGAAATAATTTATGAAAGTGTGATATCTGGTGCATTTTGTTCCTCTGGAAATCAGCAGGTTTCTATACCCTGATTTCTCTCCGATGCATCAAGCAGACACAGAGACTCAGCAAACCCAGGGCCTTGCAGGCCCCCAGATGCAGCTACTGTTGAAGGAGAGGCATGGAGCTGCACAGCCATCTGGCCCTTCATTCCTGTCAAGTGATGCTTTGCAGCATCATCTGATGAAGTTATGCAGCATAACGTGGCAAGCTGTGATACAATGTGCCGTGGAGAATGAGTGAGTATCCCCGGTGACCTGCTGCCAGCCTCACCTCCTTGAGGCTCCACTATTTTTTTTTTCTGATAATAGGAGAAAACTCAAGAAAAGGAGGAAATGCTGCCTGTCTCAGGCCTCAAGCCATAAACAAGCAGTTTACGGTGATTAAATCTATAACAGCAGAAGCTGTGTATTTTCTTGTTCATAGAAGAGGTTTGAGAAACAATTTTTGGTCCTCATCCATCCTTATTTTTGTTCAGCTGCATCATCATGCGTATTTTCCACAGATATCAAGGTGAATATGATAATGTCTCTTTCAATCTCCCACCATTAGTTTGATATCTAAAACTTCACACCGTAGGTTAGAGGTCCTCCAAACATGGCCTGAGAAAGCCCTGTTGGTGTTGTCTGGGAACTTGCAAACTGAGAATTTCCAAACCACCCAGAAACACCAAACCACAAACTTTGAAGGCAGAACCCAGTATTTCCCCAGCCCCGTGGATGCACACTGAATTGAGAAACACTGCATTAGGGACAGAAAATAGAACCATAAATGAGTTGCCCACTGCTTTGTGTATAGCATATTGGTAGGATGGCTCAAATTTGAAAAGGCTAAAGATAACTTGAAATATTTATATTGAATGTTTTCAAAAAACAGCATGAGATCATAGAATTTTAAGCCAAACAACTCAGGTTAACAGTCTAGATTTGCTAAGGTAATAAAGTTGCAAGTAAATTGAAAACTAAAAATGCCACTGACTGCTCTGGGGCTTACCATGACATTTAGATATGCTGGAAACAGTGGAATTAGTTTCCCCAAGTGTGTTTTTTACCAAATATCTGTCTAGTGACAGCTGTGGATCTTTCTCTCACCTTTGAGTCCATGTTGGGCTGTGATCTTAACTTGATAAAGCATACATAGAGATGACATTTGAACAACAAGATAGAAGTTGTTGTGATAAGAATAGTAATTTACAATATAATTACATTGATGCTAAGATATTTTTGTTAAATTATTATTAGGATTTTAGAGAAAATAGATCAAATAGTCTTCTGCACATTATGGATTTCTGTTTAGAAGAGAAAAGATCACTTTAGTCATCCAATAAATTACTTGTCACCCACAAAGTTGTCCCATCTCTACTCTGTGACTCAGGGGTCTAAAACCACATCTGTGTTTAAATTTTTGTCTGCAATTGATGTCAGAAAGCCTAACAATAAATACTCACCCTGCTTACTTGAGTCCATCTCACAGAATTCCTGGGATGATGGGACAGATGGCAAGATGGTCCTTGTGACTAGAAATGAACCATTTTCTGCAGAAGGTTTCACAGAGGAAGGATGATGGATGAGGGGCATCCAACGAGTCATTCACCTGTGGAGCGGCGAACACAGGTGTTCAGGGAAGACCAATACATCCCTTGGGGGATAAAAACAAAGAATATTGGTATAGAGATTGCTTTCTCAGAAAACTAGGATTAGTTCAATTAAGCTAATACTTAAAAATAGGAGGTAATTGCATTTTTAAAAGTGGACTGAATTCTCATTTGAAGAAAATATAAAGTTTACTTGAATGTTAAGGGTCAAATATGAAGACCTCAATTGTTTAAATTTATAGTAAAACTATGCCAAATAATTCTATACATAAGATTTTAAACTGATAATATTCAGCTATTATACACATACATACATATATGTCTACATAGAATTTGGCCTTAGTTTAGAAAAGTCAGTGAATTAGCTCCCTGGTTAATAACAATAAACTATAAACTATACTCTTACAACACAAAAGATATTATGTGTGGGCTAGAGAGATGGCTTGGCAGTTAAGAGTACTTGTTCTGATGAAGCATCTCGGTTCGGTTCCCAACACCCACATGGTGGCTCACAGCTATCTGGATCTCCAATTCTAGAAGACCAAACACCCTCTTCTGACATCTGTGCATGCATATGATGCACACACATACATGCAGGCAAACACTCACACACATAAAATAAAATGAACTAATCTAAGAGAATTTTTAAAAAGAATATTATGACATAAGAAAGTTTTATACAGTTCTAAAAAAGGACATTCACTAACAACAGCAGTTGAAGACATTCAACAAGTTATACACAATAATTCAATTTAAATAATATTTTCACCTCCTCCAGTAAATGAATGAGTTAAAGTAAATAGTCATGGGGGCTGGAGAGATGGCTAAGTGGTTAAGAGCACTGACTGCTCTTCCAAAGGTCCTGAGTTCAATTCCCAGAAACCACATGGTGGCTGACAATCATCTGTAATGGGATCTGATGCCCGCTTCTGGTGTGTCTGAGGACAGCAACTGTGTACTCATATGTAAGATAAATAAAAATCATTTAAAAATTGTAAAAAAAGAAAAGCATTTAGCAGATAAATATTATTTTAAATAAAAGTACACCAGAAACTTATTTTTTCCTTTAAAGTATGATAGTGAACCGGGGATGCAGCTTGGTTTGTGGAGTACTTGTTTAGTGTGCATGAAGCCCCCTGGATTTGATCCCACTCCATAGAAAGTAAGTATAAAGATGTGTGGCCAAAGCTTGGAGCTAGGTTCAGGGGCTTGAGAAGCTCAAGGCAACACAGCAAGCCTAGTCTACACGAACTTCCATCTTGGGTTATTAAAGAATAAAATGCAACAAAATAGTGGCAATAGTGACAACCTGAGACTTGTCAAGACTCCTAAAGATTCCTAATATTTCAAGCAGAGTGTGTTTGGAAGCATTCAGCAAGAAAAATTAGGTCAGAACTCCCCTCAGTATAGGGGTGCTTCCACATATGCCCCCTAAAACTCCCATGTGGTATGGAAAGTGGCCTCCCATCCAGTCTGGACAGCTGGAGGTGCACTAAGGACAGCTCCTTACCTTTCTTAGTTTCCATGGAGCAATGCTTTAGTCAAACACTCAGCAGCTATGACTCCCCTGTTGTGGATGCAAGGAAGGGTAAGGATAGCAGATGCCCAGGTATGGCCTTCTCATGTAGGGATAATGTCTTCTCCTGACTGTTCAGCAACTCCAGAGTCAATTGAAATTGCACCACTTTTAAGAGCCCCAAGAAGTACATTCATTAGTAATCATATGTTGAATAATTTAGGGTCACCAATACGTCTCTGTTTCAAGGGGTCATTTCCGTATTAGTTTCATGTAATGAGGAGGGAAATAAAGTATCTTCCAGTTCTTCTGGGAGCAAGAGTAACTAGGACCCCAAATCCCAAGTGATAGCACCTAGCAAACCAATCCAGAAAAAAAGTTACACAGAAAGGGAGTCTAACTCATTTTATTAATTTCTTGGCAAATGTAGAGATGTGGTTGTACATTTTTAAAGATACTAAATATAATACCAATCACCAGAAAGATGATAATAATTTCTGATGAATCCGCAATTCCTTCTAAGTTATAAATATAACTTGATGTCTTATTTCTAAAGAAGTCCAGATTTAAAATTTAGCTGTTTTAATCTTGTTAGGATTTTTAAAAAGTGTTGTCACACAAACCAAATGTATTAAAACTTTACCATTAAGGATGTCAAGCAAACTACTATGGACTGATTCTGTCAACTAAGATTCTGTACCCGTAAAAAGAGTTGTCTAAAGTCCTAATCAAATTAAGATAAATTAGATTACTTTTAAACACCGAGAACGAATAAAAGTATACTGAAAGTAATTTTGGCAAATTGATCATTGGTAGTCTTAAACTTGGCTGGACTTCTGGTTTCAGTTACTTCAGATTAGTGGAACTTTGTAGCTACTATTGCAAACCGTGGCTCAAGCCCAAAGTCACATCAAGGTCTCTTCTCTCCTCCTAGACCCCAGTCACTCCTCCTGCCTTTTCTCTTTTGTATGCATGTGTTTTAGGTTGTTAATCAAATCCAGCTGTTGTCATTTTATATCATAGACTGTCAAGACGAGATCTTTGCTAACATGGACGTTTCTGACAATGCTGATTGGTAATCCAGTCTCTGCATCTGAAACAGCTCTTGTCAAGCAAGCAGGTAGGAAGGGCGTCAGGCTTCCTATTTCATCAAAGCCTGCCTTGAGTTGGGTATAGGGATTCCAGAAACTAGGTGACAGCTCCTCATGGCAAATGGGTACTGTTGGAGGCAAGCAGGAGAGTGCACACTCTCTGGTTAATACATCAATATGAAGACTGTAACTTGGGGAGAGAGAGAGAGAGAGAGAGAGAGAGAGAGAGGTCTTGATAGATTGTAATTAAACCTACATAGTCAGTCCCATATGTAAATAAAGAATACTTTATGAAAATGTTTATGTTGGATCATTTCAGAATGAGGTTAACTTGTTAATGCTGATGCTTGAAAAAAAATAGAAGCCATTACCAAGGACAGCATAACAAACGAGCTAAAAGTATAATGTTCTGAGTCCACATGAGCTGTGTCTTCATGGGAGCCATTACCAAGGACAGCATAGCAAACGAGCTAAAAATATAATGTTCTGAGTCCACACGAGATGGTCTTCATGGTTTCCAAAACACAAAAGATTCTTATGTGAATATAACTAGAAGACATACGAGCATATAAATTTCATTTTATGAGCTCAGCAAAAAGTTGAATGATGAAATAGAGGATTTATGACTCTCTCTCTCTCTCTCTCTCTCCATTCATTCAATCATATGCTTGTAAAAAGTTTATGGGCCAATATTATTTACAAGCCTTTAAGAGGAAATCCTAAAGAGACTATGAACCATGCATGCATTAAAGGACTACTGTACTCGAGTAGCTTTAATTCTATGGATATAAGCATGGATGACTGACATTTTGAAATTGATACTATAATATATTAGTGAATCCAAAAAGAGAAGTCTGTTAATTTAGTACATATTATACATGTATTTGGTATAAATATTATGTTTATAAATTAGCTAAAATTAAATGACACAATTCTATAAATTGATGTCCTACATAATGTTTTAAGACACACACTGAGGAACAGATAGATTGAGTTAATGATTCCTCCTCACACACTTTTTTTTTTTGTGTGTGGTAACAAAAAACGAATCTACCCTTAGTGATATTTTAAAACACATTGTTATAACCACCATATGGTTATGGCCTGCTGTGCAATGGGTTCCTTAGGCTTTTCCTGCTTAGCTGAAATTGCACATCCCTGGACCAACCAACATCTTCACAACACTAGAGACTTTCATCCTACCGTTGGCTTCAGTTCAATGGAAATGTACATATAAATGAGACCACACAGTATCTGAGTCTATGTGTCTGGCTTCGTGTTACATAACAATGTTCTGTAGGTTCACCGATATTGTTGAAATGACAGGATTTCCTTTTTAAAAAGACCTAACAATATTGGATTGTTACTTGTTGACCCTTGACCTGGGAACGCAGACATCTCTTCTATGTGTTCATTCTGTTTCCTTTGGATATGTGCTCACTAGTGACAATGCTGATTCATATACCCACTTTGTTTTAAATTTATTTTCTTTTTTCATTTTTGTGCTCATGTGCGTGCACAAGTACGTGCATGTATGTGTGTTTCTGCATGTGTGTGTGTGTAGACGTGTATGCACATGTGATTATATATGCATGTGGTGGCCCTGGGTTGATGTTGGAAATCATCTTCCATCACCCTTCCACCTTATTCATCAAGGCAGGATCTTTCATTCAAACCCAGAAATCACTGCTATGGGTAGTCTTACTAACCAGCATGCTCTGGGAATTGCTTGCCATTAGACCCACCCAGCACTTATGAGAGTTTCTTGTGATCTACACTCTAATAGTCCTCATGCTTGAGTGGTAAGCGCTTTTACCACTGAGCCATATCCCAAGCCTTTTTATTTTTATTTTTATTTTTATTTTTATTTTTTACTGGTTTTCATAATGTCTGTACTAACTTATATTTTTATCAGCACTGTAAGACAGTTTCTTTTCTTCATATTCTCACAGAGGCTTTTTTATCTCTTATGGTTTGTTACCGGCTATCTCAACAGGTGCAAGACCATACAGAAGACCAATGAGAAGGGGATTATGATGTCCAGCCAACTGTGAGCTCCATGAATCTGTGGCAACCCTGCTGGGGTGTCATGAATTGTGGAGGTATAGGTTTCATCATCAGGATTGAATGCAGTGTGACACCCAAGTTATTCATGGGATCATTTACATTTTATTTTATACAGATTATTAGGATTTAAAAGTTTTAAGTTAGCATACAAAGTAGTGAACTTCATTAAGACATTTTGATACGTATTTATCACAACGTTTTGTTATTATTCGTATTGATCCTTTCCCTCTATTACTATCTCCCATTCACTCTGATCCCACTTATTAGTTCCCTTCCTCTTGTCAAAGAGCCTTCTCTGCTTTCTTGTTATTCTTTCGGCTCATTTCTTCCCTCCCTTTCCTGTAGGACAGCTTCCTCCCCTCTCATGATCCCTTTTCTAACATCGTAACCTATACACAACATTCACATTTAGATTCCATGTGTGAGGGAAACAGGAAACTTTTGTTTTCCTAATTCCTGCTTATTTTGCTTCACATGATGATGTGCACTCCCGCCGATTTCCCTGCAAATGTCAGGATTTCATTTTCCTTTGAGGTTGAGTAAATTCCATTGTATATACAGCTAAATTGTCTTTATCCGTCCACAGATCCCTGGATCAATTCTTTGACTATTGTGAACAGTGCTGAAGTAAACATGAATATGTAAGTACCTCTGAGGTATATTGACTTAGAATCCTTTGGATAGATATCCAGGAGTGGTACAACAGAGTCGTACAGTAGTTCTGTGCTTAGTTGTTTTTTTTTTTTTTCTTCCTTTCAGGAACTTCCACACTGATTTCTATGGTTGATGGATTGGTTTGCATTTCTACCAGCAGTGTCTAGGCTCCTCTTTCCCTACTGTCTCAGCAACACTTGTTGTTTTTAATGGTTGCCATTCTAACTCAGTGTAGTTTTAATCTGCATTTCTTTCATGGCTAATGGACATTTAAATAATGTTTGTAGGCCATTTACCTTTCATATTTTAAGAACTGTTCATTTTATTAGCCCATTCATTGATTGTGTTGCTTAGCTTTATTGATATTTAGGTTTTGCTGAGTTCTTTATATATTCTAGATATTAATCTTTTCTCAGTTAATGGAGATTTCCCCCTGTTCTGTGAGCTTTTTCCTTACTAAGTAATTGCTTCTTCATCGTTTAGAAGCTTTGGAATTTTACACACCACCATTTGTCAATTCTAGATTTTGCCTTGAGCTGCCAGAGGTCCTTGCCCGCCCATGTTTGCCCCTTACAGTGTTTTCCCTTTAGCAGTTTCAGGGTTCATATCTGACATAAAGGTTTCTGACTCGCTCTGAATTACTTTCTGTACAGGACAAAAGATAAGGGATATAGTTTTATTCTTCTACACATGGATATCAGTTTTCCTAAAACCATTTTTTGAAGGAAAAATTCCTTTTCTCTGGTGAATGCTTTTGATCTTTGCCAAAAATTAGGCAAAGCTGTAACTGTGTGGTTTTATTTCTGGGTCCATATTCGTGTGTGTGTGTGTGTGTGTGTGTGTGTGTGTGTGTGTGTGTGTATACATGTGTGTGTGTTTATGAATGTGCAGGTGCATAATTTTCAGCCACCAAAACTATGAATTTTTGAGACTAAAAGGCCAAATAATACAGAGACAGCTCTGGTGAGAGTCTGCATGTCTGTATCATATCATGGTAGATGTCAATATGAAGGGAGGAGCATTCAGAAAGAAGGAATTACCCGATAATACAGGAAGAAGAAACATTATGTATGTCTAGTTTTTTCTGACTAGTTCAGAGCCCCCACAGGACTACTTTAATTGTTTCTGAGGGCAGTGTTTTCAATAGACCTCACTCACACTGAGGATCTACCACTTGAAACTCTCACCATTTATTAACACTACCACACAGGAAAAACCAAGAACAAACAAACAAACAAACAAAAAGCCAGAAAATGAAACAACCAAATCTTTGAGGGACAAACCATATCCAATCCATGGTAGAGTCGTTTGATTGAGAATGGCCCCCGTAGGCTCATATGTTTGAATGTTGGGTCCCAGGTGGTGGAACTGTTTGGGAAGGTTTGAAGGCGTGGCTCTGTTGGCAGGGATATGTCACTGGTAATAGGCTGTGAGATTTCAAAAGCCCATGCTATTCCCAGTTAACTTTCACTCTCTGCTTCATGCTTATAGTACCAAGATATGTGTCTCACACCCTGGCCTGCCTGTTGTCACACTCTCCACTATTATGGTCACAGACTCACTCTCTGAACTGTATGCCCCAAAGAAATTCTTTCTTTTATAAATGGCCTTGGTTATAGTGTCTCATCACAGCAATAAAAATGAAAGTAGGATACACAGCAAATACTGAGAAGTCATTACAAGGTTTTGTAAATACATTTGTAATCTTGGGTGTGTATGAAAGTTGATATGGTAGCATCGTTTGATTGTGACTAATGTATGTTGCTCTTGAACAGGATAGAATTTGTGGCTTTTTTTTTTCCAGATGGAGGTAGTATACTTACAGGAAGAGGGGAGACAGAGTGTACTCCTCAAAACTCTGGCTTGTGGCACCTTCACTAAAAACCATGTGTCTCTGTACCAGCAAACCAAGAGACTTGTGATTAGATCTCCCTTTAGGCTCCTAATTTCTGCCCAGAAAAAAGTTACCGAGAGGGGTAGAGCAGATGCTCACACTGGGAGGTTACTAGTTTGCTGCCAGAAGCTCAGCTGTAAGCTTGGGTAACCTTTCCATGTCCTCTGCAGCCTGAGGAAGCATGCAGCTCTGGGCCAGGACCATCTCAGAGTTAAAGATGTTCAGTCCAAGGCCAGAAAATGAGCAAATTGATGGCTATATAAGACCTTACTTCACTTGTATCTCTTGGAGTCTCACAAGCCTCATCTCCTTCAGATAAAAAGTCATTAAGCCAGAAGATTGGGTTAAACTTAAAGAGACCTCAGTAACGTGTCTGTGGGACACCCAGGAGAGAAAGATGTTATGCAAGAAGCAGCAAGAACCCGGGGCCCCATCTGGTAGAGAAGACTAGTTTGGATGGTGATAGCTTTAAGAAATCTCAATTTCTTAAAATGTATAAGATGGGACAAGAATCCTGTGGCCAGAATGTGAAATCTAGACTAAAGTATCTGTGGTACCGGTGTGCAAAAAGTGAATTCAAGGCTCACTGATGACTTTCCAGTCAGTCTGGGACTGTGGCCATTAAACTGTGGTCCACAGAACAATAGCAGCAGCACTTGGAAATATATTGAAAATGCCAATTCTCAGGCTCCAGCACGACTAGCTAGCAATCTGTTTTAACTGGTGAGTTCAGTTGATGCTAATGTACAAAAAAAACAAAACAAAACAAAACAAAAAACAATAACAAAGAACAAAAACCTACTGGTATAGGATTGATAAATCTTTATGATATTTATTGTCTGGAATTGGGGGAAATATTAAAAACTAAGACAATTCAGGTTTTAAACCAGATTGAATGGGAAAAGTGATTTATTTAAATTATCTAAATACATTTTAATTCCCCTAAAACAAACAGTTAAAAGCTATTTCTTTATCAAGTTATATAGATGTGTATATAACTCTATACAGAGGTCATCTATAAGTTAAAAAAAAATCCCTACCTAACCAACAGGTTAAACCACAGAGTTTAGTATTTCACCAAAGTGTAGAATTGGTCTTGCATTGGTTGACAGGTTCTTTGAGCTCCTCATGGCCAAGATTTCTCTACATCTTGCATTGTTTATTATTATTACCTTATTGTTCTAGTGGTATTTCTCCTTGTGCCCACAAATAGCTCCCAATAATGTAGGTATTGCATCTTGGGAGGATAGCTTTTTAAGAAGGAACCAAGTATAAACTTTCCCCTATTTATTGTAACGACTTAACAATCCCCAACGAAATGTCTCCCAATAATATTCATAGATTTTGCCCTCAAAGAGGCTTCATACAGCAACTGATGGAAA
Organism: Arvicanthis niloticus; assembly: GCF_011762505.2. Taxonomy (NCBI): domain Eukaryota; kingdom Metazoa; phylum Chordata; class Mammalia; order Rodentia; family Muridae; genus Arvicanthis; species Arvicanthis niloticus. The sequence goes on along the minus strand of NC_047660.1, from coordinate 119,196,986 downwards.
CAGTTGCAGAGACCTCCAGCCAAACATTAGCCAGAGCTCAGAAAATCCTGCAGAAGAGGGAAGGGAGGGTTGTAGGAGCCAAAGGGATCAAGGATATGCCAAGAAAATCCACAGAGTCAACTATCTTGGACTCATAGGGGCTCACGGAGACTGCACTGCCTACCAGGGAGCCTGCATGGGGTTGACCTAGGCCCTCTGCATGTATGTTGCAGTTGTGTAACTTAATCTTTTTGTGGGATTCCTAACAGTGGGGTCTGGGACTGTCTCTGACTTTTTAAACTACTTTTGAGATCCTTTGCTCCTACTGGGTTGCCTCATCTAGCCTTAAAATGAGGGAGATGCCTAGTCTTACTGTGACTTAATATGCCACATCTGGTTGATATCCCTGGGAGGCCTGCCCTTTTCCCTGGAATTGGGGGTGGGGGAGGACTTAGGGGGATGAGATGGAAACTTAGTGTGATGGAAACTCCCAGGAATCTACAAGGGTGACATAGGATGGGGATACAGGAGGAGATGTAGATTGAGGGAAAGAGGAGAGGAGGGAGAGGAAATTATAGTCAGATGTAAAATATGAAAGAATAGATACATAATAAAAAAAAAAAAAACAAGAGTGGCAGGTAGAAGTCAATGCTTGGGAGCAGAGACAGGTGGATCTCTGTGAGTTTGAGGCCAGCTTGGTCTACATAGTGAGTTCCAAAGCTACATAGTGAAACCCTGTCTCAAAAAAAAAAAACATTTGTTTTACAAGAATGTCAGGTAGGAGACAGGTGATGTCCAGGCAAAGATGCAGTGATTGACAGCACTATGTTAATGTCTTTAAAACAGCGGTTTACATTTGTTTATTTTTTAGGACATACAGTAATTGACAAAAGTGAGGTCGGATGTGGCATGTGTGACTCTACTAGGTTTTGGGGTCTTTTCTATTTCATTGTTCTTCCCTAAGTGCAGACACTCGCAGGTCTTTCTGTCTTTCCTTCATATTTGTTCTGGTTCAAGCTATTAGTACTCCTCATTTTTTCCATCAGAGTCTGTAAAGGGAGGAAAACATGGAAAGAAGTAACTCTTTTGTTGTTGTTTTGTTTTGTTTTATGTAACTCTTTCAAAGGAACCAGCAGCTCCGGTTTCTGTTAGCTTTTACCTTTGTTCCCCTCTTTCTCCAGCCACTGGCTTCCTGCATTTGGTTTGGCTCAGTGACTGAAAGGGGACCTGTGTGAGACAGACTCCGTGGCGAGAGAAAGCCACCAGACCCCCATTAACCATTTCCACATGGTAGTGTACATTCTGGCTTCCTTCCTGACTTAGCGATTTCTATGTGAGAGCATCCCTGCTTTTCCTCCGATATCTGAGCTGCATGTGCATCTACAGTCTCAGCTCCTTTCATCTCTGGGCCTTTTCTCAGTGCATCAGTTATAGCCCTCCATGATCAACTCCAAAGCTCATCATACTGTGCACTTTCAGAATACAAAGTTCCCTGGACATGCCAATACAAGGATGGAGGTGCAAGTGAACATCCTGATTGGTCAGACACAAAGAAATCCACATCATCTTGTTTTCATAAGAAATAGGAGAGCAGAGTTAAAAGCTTTGGCAAAGGAAACTCACATGGCTCAGCCTACCTCATGGCTTCTTTTATTCCATTTGTTGAAAAAGAAGCACTTGTTAATGCTTTGTCTATCACCTACCATTTGTGGTTTCCTAAACTGATGACTTTTTGGAGGTGAGCTGATAACTCAGATCTGAAATAATCCTCTGCAGCGAGTACCCAAAGTAGTAAAATATAAAGTGTGTCGATGGATGTGGCGGCCATTCTTGTTTCTCCTACCTCATTCCTCCCCCCACGGCTCTTCCATGATGGCCTGGCTCTATTAGGAGCTGCAAGATGTGAGGTCACATTTGTATGGAGTCTCAGTCTAAGACAACAACTTTTTCTTGGTCCCATGGACAATGGAGCAAAAGAACAGTCCAGCCAGATAACTGTGTTGCAAGTCTCTGCTAACCTCCCACAAACGCAGGCTTCCCAGACTAACTCACAGGGAAGCTGCTCAGTGAAGCCAACTTCCCTCTACACAGAGTGATTCAAGTAAAGAGCAGGTAAAATGGAAGTGCACTAGATTGTTACTGTTCTGTGTGTGTAGACTTCGAAAACATCCTTGCTTCTGTATCAGGATCCTCGAGTTCTCTCCTTCTATTCCCCAGTTCAACTACTGAGAACAAAGTTCTCAGAGTCCAGAGGGTTTCTTCCTTGGGTCTCTCAGGCTCCCCTCTCACTGACCTTCTGAACAAGATTCCCTTTTTTTCTTGGCTATTTTGGGCTTTGTAAAGGAGAATTAGAGAAAATCGAAAAGGGTCATACAGATGAGGTCAGGGCTGAGCTAAAGTGACTTGGTTATTTGATGTATGACATGATGTGAAAGCAATTGTTGGTGCTTTCATCCCCCTGCCTCCAAGTGTTTCTGGGATATAAGAAGAGAAGCTAAGGTATTGTTACCAAGCCCTGACTATGAGTCCCATTGACTCACCATCGGACCCAGCCTGTTCCTTTTCTTCATTCAGGACGGTACTAGAAGGTTCCTTATCTTTGGGATCTGAAACTAAAAATGTAAAAAGTTAATTCTCAAATATAATCAACATCTTGTGAGATGCTCTCAGTTAGTGTGTTTCAAACTTTGTGCCAAGAGCCATGATAAAATGTGTGTGTTTTATATCATAACTCAGGTTGTATGTTTGTGTACATACAGATTAACCAAAAATTACTTTCTACAATACTCTTTTCTAATTCACTTTTATTTACCATCATTCCTAAAAAAAAATTTTTTTTGAGAAAGGATCCCACTGTGTAGAGTTGGTTAACTGTTTACATGCAAGGACCACAGGCATTGAGTAATACATATATTACTCAATGTATGAGTAATACATATTCTTAACATACAGATTATGTTTTTAATATTTAGTATATACTATTAATATGTATAAAATTTAATCATCTATTGTTTTGTTCTTTTTCTTTCCTTTCACCATCTCTTCCTTATTTGTATCCTGTCCTATCCTGTTCTCCCCTGTTCTGTCCTGTTCTATCCTCTCCAAGTTCAGTCAGAAAAAAAATCTGTTCTTAACTAACCTATTATCAATTTTATAATATTTCAATGGAAAGGCCCCAGTGATTAAAATTGGTTTTCTTAACCATTAATATTTTGCAGCCAACATAAGGTGTTTTTACGACTCATAAAGAACTCTGTTATGTCTGATTATAATGCTCATTTAACAAACCACCCTCTAAGAGTCTAAAGTCAGTGCGACTTCCTCTACTCTGTCAGGGGACTCAGGTGACTTGAGTTCTGCATAAAAATCTCACTTGGCAGAAGCGCTAAGTACCTCAAGTTCTAGCTGGCAACTTAAATTGGAGTTATTCTAGAGGATGTGTTCTCTGCAATTTGGTTTCTCCCCTTCCCATCCCAAAAAGAGGCCGATCACCTTCTTAATGACAGGTTTGATGGATTTTTCTCAGTTCTCTCAGGGCCTCAGTGCACTCCAGCTTCTCACTAAGCATTGCTTGACACTGGAAAACCTAACATGATAACTTTCTTATCGTCTCTCACAGCAACCAGTGGATCCATGGAGTTCAAAAACTCCCCAGTAGTTTGCTACAAAGATTTATTAATGTCTTTAAAATATGATCTCATATTGCTTCTTGAACTTAGGACTAGTATCAAATTAAAATATAATCTTTTAAAGTATGGGATGGGAATTTTGATAGTCTTAACTATTTTATGGATAGCAGATGATTAAATTTCAGATATAGGAAGAGACAGGAAAGAAGTACAGAGGGACAGAAGAATAAATAGAAATTTGTAGCAGTGGGGCACAGGGAGGGAGGAAAACCACTAGAAAGTCCCAGATGCTAGGGAAGTGAGAGACTCCCAGGTCCTTAGCTGAAATATCCAACAGAGGGGAAATAGAACCTGAAGAGACCACCTCCAGTAGGTAGGCATGGTACCCAGTTGAGGGAAAGGGCCACTCACCCATTTCAAATTTTTTAACCCAGAATTTTTTCTGTCTAAAGAAAATGCAGGGACAAAATAATGGAGCAGAGACTGAAGAAAAGGCCATCCAGAGACCACCCCACCTTGGAATCCATCCCATCTGCAGATACCAAACCCCACACTATTACTGATACCAAGAAATGTTCACAGACAGAAGTCTAGTATGGCTGTTCTCTGAGAGGTTTTGCCAGCACCTGTATAAGACAGATGCAGACACTCAGAGCCAAACATTTGACTGAGCCCTGGAAACCAAATGGAAGAGTTGGGGAAAGACTGAAGGAGCTGAAGGGAATTGCAATCCCACATGAAGAACAACAATATCAAATAATTGGATCCCTCAGAGCTCCCAGGGACTAAACCACCAACCAAAGAGTACACATGTGTGGGCCCATGGCTCCAGATACATATGTGATAGAGGATTGCCTTATCTGGCATCAATGAGAGGGGAGGCGTTTTGTCCTGTGGAGGCTTGCTGCCCCAGCAAAGGGGGATTCTAGAAGGGTGAGGTGGGAGTGGATGGGTGGGTTGAGGAGCACTCACTCTCTTACAGGCAAAGGGGATATGGGGATAGGATAGGGGGTTGTGGAGGGAAGACTGGGAGGGGGACAACATTTGACATGTAAGTAAATAAAATAATCAATAAAAAGTTTTTTTTCTTTGAAACTGTACAACTTTTTAGATTAAAAGGAACATTTTTTTCTCCTACCTCAGTCTGCAAGCCACTCATGGCACTTGGCTCTTCCTGGTTGTCATCTGTGGAGGAGCCAGAGGTCTTTTGACTTTAAAAAATTTAGTGTACAGTCTAAATGCTAGAAAATTATTAAATAAATTGATAAGATTTCATAGCTTCCTACATGTATCTTCTCAACGATGAGTGATGAGTTAAACTACAGGGATCTCCAAGCTCAGAGATGCAATCTCTCATTATTTTTAAGTTTCTGAGTTTGAAAATATCTGGGGCAGTGGGTTTAATTTTTTGGAGGGGATACAAGGTCGAAAGGTAACAAAGGAATCTAGATCTCTGTTAATAAAAATTCAGTCTATACTATGCCACCTTCTTTCACAAGACAGTCTAGAATCAAGGATAGTTGGAAAATTTAGCATCAGTTAATAGTCAACAAGTCACGTACAGTTTTGTAGCCCTTTCCAAAGAAAGAAAATTATAGCTCTAGTCTGCTAAATACAGGTAGCCACCCAGAGGGCCTGTAAATTTTAAAAGTAAAAGAACTCGAGTTAAAACCAGGTGCCCCTTGGACTTCTTCAGCCCACAGGCCCCACCTTCATCCTGCCTCTGGGCTGTGTTTGTTTTGGCTTCATCTCAGGGACTTGGTCATCAGCCAAGCTCTGAATTCCCCAGCCACACTCTCTGCCCTCACTTCCACTAAATCCTCTTTGGTCTGAACCAACAGCCTTCTGCCAGCTTCTTTTTACTAGTTTATTCTGAAAGACAACAACCAGCTTAGATGGTTAGAAATTGCAGTGACTGGGTCTTGAATCTTTTAAATATCATCTCTGGTTGGACTTTGAAAATCTTATTCCTAGTTAGCCTTTTCTTCTTACACGCTATAGACATGCCAAAGTCAACGTTTCTCAGTCACCTTCACCCGCCTTGCCTCACCCCTCTTCTTCCTCGAATGCCAAGTGAACAACAAGACTGAGCTCATTTTCCATCCCCACATTCAATGCTGATGGGCAAAATCATCCCAGCATCTATTTCAAGCCCAAGTAATAAAAGGAGTAGAATATTGAGAAAAAAAAAGAAAACTTTTTGGAGACAATTTGTTATTCCAAATAAAGTTAGCATGAGAAACCTCGAAATAATTTTTGGAGCACAGCATTGAGTTTTGCCATTCTTACTGAATGGGTTGGAAGTAGGCACTGATATTTGGGGCATGTTCCACTTCTGCATCCAGGCAGCTGGGGATTGTTTTTAGGGAACCCCACAACCACATACTGGACTCCCTACAAGTTTTGGTCTCTGACTTCCATTGAACTCCCTGTATCTTTTCTAGATGGTTTATCCTTTTAAAAAAATTAGCTATTTCAAACTCTGCCCTTCTTCATTGTTCACCTCCTTAGCATTTTATAACTAAAGAAAATGTCAATGAGAAAAATAGATTTATTGATATTTAATGAATTTTAAATAAAGTTATTTGAAAGTAAATACGGCATAACAGGTTAGATTGTGGTTCTCAAAAGATACACTGCAGTTCTGACTGCTGGCACCTGTACTTGCTTGTAAACAGAGACTTAGTAAAAAATAATCAGTTTAAAATGGAGTCATATCGGGGCTAAAGAGATAGCTCAGCAGTTGAGAGCACTTGCTATCCATGCAGAGGACCAAAGTTAGATTTCCAGCACTCACATGGAAACTCACAACTGCTAATACCATAGGGCACAACACTCCCTCATGCATAAATTCATCTGTGTACACACATACATATAATAAATAAATACAAAGACAAAGTTAAATCAAGTCATATTCGATTAGGACAGGTCCTAAATGCAATGACTAGTTCTTGTGACTAGAGAGACATTTGGAAACACAAACATCTAGGGGACAGACAGACAGAAGTGTTCAGGATGGCAGAGAATGGGGTGATGTGGTTACAAGCCCACAATGCCAAGCATCTCTGCTAGAAGCTAGGCCATGTAAAAACGGGTTCTTCTCCAGATCTTGCAAAGAACATGGCTCTACTGACACCTAAGTCTTAAACAACCTAGCATATGGTGATTTGTTATATTAGTTCTAGAAAACTAGTAAATGTAGAATATATAAAATTTATATGGTCATAGTATAGAATATATAAAATTTATATGGTCATAGTATTCTAAAACAAAGGGTTTTTTTTTTTTTTAGCAGTTTTACATTTTTTTCTAAAGACACGCTAACCTTAGCAGCTTGCTCTACTAACAATTTAGTTTAAAGACAGATTTTAGTTATCTATATTAGTATTAATAGTAATTCAGTTATAAGTTGTATTTTATGCCTGTGTGTGTTCGTGTGTGTGTATGGGGGGGGGGATAATGTGACTGCATGGGCCCACCCATGTGTGCACAGAGACAAGAGGAGGAGGTCATATCTCTTCTCATCACTGTCCACTTTGTTCTCTTAAGACAGGGTTTCTCATTACAAGAGAGCTTGGGGGACAGGCAGCCCGCAAGCCTCAGAGGCCTTCCCATCTCTTCCATGCCTAGAGCCCTGCCTTATAGGCATGCATGTGTAGCCACACACACCCTTTAGGGGCAAGGGTTCAAGTTTCATGTTTGGGCAGCAAGTACTCTTACCCACAGGCCCACCTCTCCAGCCCTATAGTACCTTTTTAAAAAAAAATAAAAGAGATTCATTTTTATTTTATGTGTAGAGAGTTTTGCCTATGCATATGTCTGTGTAACACATACGTGTCTGGTGACACAGGGGGCCAGAAAAGGACACTGGATACCCTGAAACTGAAGTCGTGCATGGTTATGAGTCACCAAGTGGGTGTTAGGAACAAAACCTAGGTCTTCTGTAAGAGCAGCCAGTGCTCTTAACCACTGGTCATCTCTCCAGCCCCACTGTGGTACCTTTTCACATCACCCAATGGGACAACACATTTATGAGATTACCTTCTTCAATTGGCTCAAAAGTTAATAAGTCTCCAAATGCAACCAGTTTCTCCTGTTGAAAAATTTATAATCAGAAAATTAGATGACAGCAACCACTAAGTTATTCTTCAATAGAAAAATTCTGAGTCTTGATTTAAAATAAATAATTTTAGCGTAGTGAAGATTATAAAACTAGATGCATAACATGCTTTTGCTACATTCTCCAAGCCTTTGTTGCGGTAAGGTTTTCAGGGATATGATGCAAATTGAGCTCAGAAAATCATGAGTGCCTTAGTCTACAGGATCATTTTAGGATCATTATGAAAGCCATTTCCTTTGCAGGCCCTCTGCCATTACCTGAATCAGGTCACCTGTGAGCCTGTTTAGTATCTTCTCACTAAGGGAAATGTCTTCAAGATCAGTAAGAACCACCCAAGTTCCGTTCTCAAATTTCACTGGCATAGAAAAGACAATCCCTTCAGGAATGCCAAACTGGCCTGCAGGGAGCACACATAAGGCAAAGCATAAATAAGAAAGAATTTGGAAAAATAACTGAGAAGGACACACATAATACATTACACCATTTTAAGATTTTATTTGTACTGTGTGTGCGCGTGTGTGTGTGTGTGTGTGTGTGTGTGTGTAAGATTTTATTTGTACTGTGTGTGTGTGCACTCACGAATGTGTACACATGTGGAAGCCAGCAGAGGGTGCTAGATGGATCTGGAGTTATAGGTGGTGAGCTGCCTGACATGGGTGCTGGGAACCAAATCCTGGTCCTCTACCAGAGCAGCACATGCTCTTAACCCCTAAGCCAGTAAATGATTCTTAAAGACAACGGTGGAGCTAAGTTTCTGGAATTGCTATCTGGCTCTGACTGGAGCACTCATTCAGACCTGGGCACACACATGTCAGAGTTCTGACCAGCCTCCATTCCTTCCTATCCAGGAGTTAATGCTGCTTTTCTTTTCCAAGTCTTGTATGTAATTTGTGCCTGTTTTCCATAGCTGTCACATGACTTTGCATGTAACTCAGAAGCCTGGACCACTTGATGAATCTAGCCTTCTATTTTAGCTTACTATGTGTTCTAGTTAGGGTTACTATTGCTGTGTTAAAACACCATGACCAAAGCAACTTGGGGAGGAAAGGATTTATTTGGCTTATGCGCCCTCATTGTATAACCTGACAATAGGATCCATTCGTGGCATGATTAAGGGGACGATTTTTATTGTAGATTATGAGAGAGAGGACAGCTAGAGACATCTGGAAGAGTCCAGAGCAGAGAGAGAGAAGGAATCTGAGCTTGACCAGCAGATTGAACCTGGCCATGATAGAAGCAGAAGCTGAATAGAGAAATAAAGAGAGAGAAAGGGCATGGGGGAGACAGAGAGAGACAGAGAGAAAAACATCAGGGTTATAAGGAGAATGAGTAGCTGAGGGAAGAAAGCTATTGAGCTTCAGGGAAGGGGCGGGGGGCAGGGATGTCAGCACAGACTTTGAAACCTGTGTGACAGAGCCTGGAGGCCAGCATGCACTTTGGCATGCTGATAGGCACCACAAGCAGCCATCCGTCCCTTCTGCCAGAGGTAAGAAAATGACTTCTTTTTGTAGAGAAGAATCAGCTCCATGGATTCTTGAGGAATGCTGGCTTTTATCTAACCACCAGAATTCTCCTATTCACCGGGTTGAATCCATTTCTGGATATTTGAACTGCCTTTTGGAGTTTGGGGAACTGAAGTTGTCTGTCTTTGGCTCTAATGATCACCATTGTTCATCACTGAAGGAATTCAGGAAAGGAACTCAACAGGGGAGGAACCTAGAGGCAGGAGCTGATGCAGAGGCCATGTAGGAGTAATACTTACTGGTTTGCTCCATATGCTTACTCAGCCTGCTTTCTCATAGTACCTAGGACCACCAGCCCAGAGGAGGCCTCACCAACAATAGGCTGAGCACTCATGCATCAACAACTAGTTAAGAAAATGTCTCTTAAAAAAAAAAAAGAAAGAAAATGTCTCTTGCCCACAGCCTGATCTTAAGGAGGTATTTCTCCTTTTTTCCTTATTTGTTTGTTTGTTTGTTTGTGGATATTTTATTTATTTACATTTCAAATGTTATCCCCTTTCCCGGTTTCCCCTCTGGAAACCCCCTATCTCATCCTCCCTCCCTCTGCTTCTATGAGGGTGCTCCACCACCCACCCACCTACTCCCACCTCCCTGCCTTGGCAATCTCCTACACTGGAGCATCGAGTCTTCGCAGGATCAGGGGCCTCTCATGGAGGTATTTCTCAATTGAGGCTCCCTGAAGTGACTCTAGCTAGTTTCAAGTTGACATGAAACTAGCCAGCACTTTATAGCAGCCATGTTGGCCAGAAATGCTGGACAGGAAGTGAACAGGAGACCTGGTTATTTTCTTATAGCTTCCAGTTCTCCACTTGTGCTCTTGGAAAACTAATCGTACTTTCTTCCTATTGTATTTACGTCCTATGAATGGCTTCCAATTAGGAAATTGCAAAATCCTGCTGTTCTGCATAGCAGAAGCATGGCTGTCAGCAGCCATGGGAGTCACAGCTCAGCACTGGCCCATTTGCAGCCTGAGTTCTTTTTAGAGACCCCACCATGGGAGAGACAAAGATACTGAATCACCTTGAAGAAAACCACCTCAAGACAAGTCAAGATAGAGGGAGCCTGGGGTTTTCTAAAGCAGGGCTTATTAAGTAACGGGCTTCTATAACACTTAAGGGTGGATGTAAGCTTTTCAAAAGAATCATACTGCTGCCATCTTGTTTAGTCATTTTATAGACAAACTTTGAAGGAGGGGGATATTACTCATGAGTTCAGGCAGAGAAAAATGTGTAAAATTATAGGAATATGTCAGAACTTTCTCAGAATTAGGTTTACCTTTCTTTTTTTGTCTTTAGATATAGATTATCGGGTGTGCCATGGTGTCATATGCATGGTGGAAACAGGTAGTTTTGCAAGCCTAATGATATTGAAATGCCATTATAATAAAGGAGAACAAAGTCAGTAGTACTGTGGCCTCCCATAGTACATGTTGATCCCAGCAGTCTAGGGTGGTTTTGTGGTAACAGCTCTGTAATCTCATTTGCAACCACTGCAAAGCTTGTCCTTTGGCCCTGTGTCTATCTAGCCTGTCTCACTGTCAACAAAACCCTAGGTGCACTGAAGAAGCCATACTAACAGTCTGTTCTTCATCAAACCTCCCAGACTGTTCACGTTGCCTGTATCTCATCTGCAGAGAGTGTGCTTTATGGGGATAAAATGTATGAGAGCTTATCTAATAATTTTTATTATTGTAATAACATTTTGTGATTGTATTTTGTAATTGTAATAATAATAATTGTTACTTCAACTGTACAGTCACATAAGATCCTTCTCCCATGAAGATTTAAAAAGTGACACACAGCCCTGTCCTTGATGCACATATTCTAACATATGCATCTAAAAAGGCCAGTTAAGAGTATTCTGTCTGAGAGAGGAATAAAATGCTGTGTGAACAGAAGGCAGACAGAGGTTAATTCTCACACTGTGGATTGTTTGAAGATGTCTCTGAGGTGCACTGAAATTGGAACAAGGAGGAGCCGGTGACACTGTTATTAAATAAGGGATGCCAGAGGTGGATCTGATTGGTTTGGGTTGCTGTACATTGGGTTGAGAGCACGTCATTCTCATGGCCATGTTGCTAACCAACCAAGGACAGAACTCAGTGGAGAGTCCCGTGCCTGAAGATCAGGGAGTGAACAAGACAAAAGTCAAAGAAATGCTTGTGGTTGAGCCTACAGAGGATGTAACAGCAGCCACTGTCTTTCCCTAGTTGATAAGGATGCTGGAAGACTTGTGCATACTCTTTAGTTTGCATCACATCTCTGCAGTGTTTGCTCACAGGCAGCAGTCTTTCTGTATAGCCCATGCTACCTGCCCTCCTGAAGCCGAGGTCCCCTTGCACACTCAGATCCTGTCTCTGAGTCTTTGCTCTTGGTGTTCAGTGCTCTCTCATGTGGGCCCTCCAGGTCAACATCAAACACTTGGAGACTTCTCGCAATGCCTTCTCTCCACAAAGCCTACTTTGACTCCTCCTGCTCCCTGCAGCGAATGGATTTGTTTTGTTTTTTTTTCACTCCGCTGGACATTTCTGAAGTGTGAAGCCTGTGCAATCCCTTGTCTTTCTTTCTAGTACATTCACAATAAATATTGCTGAATTTTTGAATGAACAACTGAATGCATGCATGCATTATGGCGTGATTGAAATCAATGCAACTTATAGGTCAAGCTATGATCTAAATAGGGCTTTATGAGATAGGAAGCGGCACCTTCACTCATTACACCCAAGGAAACGATCTCTCCAGGTGGCGAGCCGTGGTACCAGTACTTGAGGGTGGTGGCTATGCTGTGTGCAGCCAAAATGCCTCCAAATTGCTTTCCAGTGTTGCTTAAGTTTTGAAGCGTCTGCACAAATTCTTTTGTTATCCACTCTCTGCATGAAAAGAAACAGTTTCACAATAGAGAAGGGGATGGAAAGGAGGTCCTCTGAGTCCTAAAACTCAGCTCAGGGAGCTTTATCCACCACCTACACAGTAATGAGACCCAAAGGTTACTATAGTCACAGTTTGTTTCATCACAAACAATAAATTATATTTAGATGTTTTCTTGGGGCCACTCATATCCTTCATCTAAAATCAAATACGTGCATTAAACAGTGACTGGTTCACACTGAGATTTGGGACAATATGTTTAATGGTCTGTTTAAATTCAAGGGAGAGCTCAGCTGGATGAGAGGGAATGCCTCAGATCATTGCAACCTTGACCCTCTGCAAGCAGAGCCTTTGAGTGTGGCTTCAGGAGACAGGCTCAGCACAGACTGTGCCTAGGCATGGATAGCATTCCTGTGGTCTGGAGACGGGCAGGAAATAAAAGACAAAGGGAAAGAAAAAGCTACATCTTGGGACCTGGGACAGGGATGTAAAGGTGCTTCTGAGGGGCTCTGCCTGGCTCCTCTTTCTGCCACATCGTAATGCCAGTGTTTACCTGGATGAATCTGTTTTCCTTTTTATTCTATATGGAACAGGTCACTCCACCATTTTCGTTCTATTATCAGAGAAGGTGGGGCTCAAATTTGATGTAACTTTGCTAAAGCCACGCAACTAATAAATGATGGTGACACAATTTCAACCTGCAGCTTCTTGCTCCTGGGATGTACCACCTTTCAGCCCCGCCTCTCTTGGGACTCAATGGTCAACCTGACCTGGTGTGCTCATCACCTAAACTCCTCTTCCTACCAATGCTTCATCTCTCTTTCTCCTTGGCTATGAACCTGTCTTTACATTAGCATTTGCTTTATGTACACTTGTTTTAGAAATAATGGTAACAATATACAAAGTACTTTCAGGATAGCCTGAAATATAAAAATTCCTAATTTAAAAAAAAATCAGTTGGGGGTGGGGACCAACAAGCAACTATTCATGTATATTTTTTTTCTGATTCTTTGATAGAATGCACAGAAAAACATCTATATAAAAATGCACATTATTTTCATGCAAAATTTACAAAATATTTTAATGGTACTTGCCAAGGGCCAGCCTTGGCATGGAGAGGGGTTGTGAGAGAAGGGGTGTCTGGGAGCAGTGAAAAGAAGAACTTGAAGTCAAATCATGGGTCCAAGCTGAGATGGCTTTGCAGCCTGCTTTCTCTCTGTCTCTGTCTCTGTCTCTATCTCTCTGTCTCTCTCTCATTCTCTCTCTCTCTCTCTCTCTCTCTCTCTCTTTCTCTCTCTCTCCTTCCCCCTCCCTCTCTGTGTATGTGTGTGTTCGACTCTGCTCTACACACCTTTTTCTTTCTATTTAAAAAACTCTCTGGTTGAGACAACTCTCTCTACTGGTAAAAATTCTAAAAGCTATCCAGATCGCTCGTGGCTTTTCTGACCAAAGTCAGAAAACCTGCTATAAAAAAATTATTGGATCTTCTAGCCAAGTCAGAGATCCTGTTAAGAAGATTCTTGCAGAGCTGTGTTGTTCTCCAGAGATCTCCAGACAACTCAGCTCTCTCTAGAAACAAAATTCTAAAGAACTGCTGTCTTTTTTTTTTTTTTGCTATCTCATCTCATCCAGGTTTTCTTTTGATTATTCTATGAACCCACATCCCATGATCCCAGCCCCTTAATTCTTAGGAAACAGCAAGCACACATTTTCTTTTAACATTGCAAAAGAATTCAGAGATTTGCTTGACTCTTTAACCTAGCTGGGTGGGACCCTGCCCAGAAATTACCACTTCTACCACACCTAGGCCTAATCTCTCTCTTTCTTAGGCTGAGCTTGAACTCAAGAATCTGCCTGCCTTTGTATCTTTCTGACAAGCTGACTCATAGTGTAGCTGCCTTGTTCTGTTAGATTCATGAAGCCCCTTATAATTCATATTATATTTTTATATTTTGCAGTTTGAGAAATTACATACATATTGGATTCATATATTTAGAGTTCTTCTGCATAGCCTTAAGGTATGTCCTGAAGGTCCCAGGGTTTACCATTTTGCTAAGACATCAACCACACCTTCACCTTCAGGACTCAAACTGTTTGATTAGCATGGAGTCATTAACATTACAGAGAGGATGTTCCTAGGAGGAACTTGAACTTAAATACATTATTACACAAATAAGCCTTCAGTCCACAGCAGCCATCAGCTCTCTTAGAGGCTTAGAGACAGGGGGGGCCCTGTCTCAGGGAAAGGAACCAAGTCACTTTGTCCCCACCAGGGCCATGCTGGGCTTGGCATATGCTCATAACTATTATACATCCATTTCATTTATCTATTATTAGTATACTTCACTTAGAAAATATATTATACCTGTCAAAAATCGAGCTTAACACAGAGTGATGGTATCCAGGAGGCCCTTTAACAGCACTCTCATAGTTGTAAACTTTTGCTTTCCTCAGATCAACGTAGTTATTTCCAGTGATATTACCCCAAATTATCACATCTTTAATGCCTGTGCAGAACAGAATCAGAAATGATTGAAATAAAGCTCATCAATAGAAAATGCATTCAAATTCAATGCTTTGTCTATATATTTGTTTTAGAGTTGGTCCAATGATGCCCACGCTCTTTGACCTGTGCAAAAGCTGGTGTTCACCCCCCTAATTATTGGGGCTTGGTAGTCATGGGGTGATGCCTTGTGAACAGTATGCTGAATGGGTAAGTCAAGGAAAACTGAGAGAACTGCCTCAAAAGAAATTGTTGGTGAAAGTTTTATCATTTGTGCCTCTCTTAACTTCATTCCCTTTACACACACACACACACACACACACACACACACACACACACACACACAGAGTGCATGACCATGTGTGGATGAGTGTGCATGTGTAAGCTAGAAATGGCGCTGGGAGTCTTCCTCCATCACTCTTCACTGTATTTTCTAAAAAAAGGACCAGGACTGGCTGGCCAGTGAGGCCTGGAGAACTGCCTGTCTCCATCTCCAGTGTGCTATGCTTACAGATGCATGCAGTCGCACCTGACATTTTACAGACTGAGACGTGTTTCCACAAACCCAACCCCAAGAGAAAACTGTTCAACTGTTTAGATTTTGACAAAGCTCTTTGGATTCTGGACTGGAATAGAACTATGTATAAATGACAACTCTCAGGGCAGGTTTCATCACTTGAAAAACCATGGTGATGGCATTCTTCATGGGAGGTACCTTTAGAAACAAGGTTTAGGAGGAAACAAACCAGTCCTATGCCCTACAACATTCTAGGATGGGAGTGTCGGGGAGTGAGAAAACCACAGGGTCACATGGTGGTTGTATCTTTATGGAGAAAAACAAAAGAACATGAGATTATTGGAGAAAATAAAGATTGGTGTTTAATGTGATTCTGTAATTGTTGGCTTTCTCAAAGTGTTTTACACAATTTAAGAAGAGTTTTATTTATTTACTCACTTACCTACTATTTTAGTTAGGGTTACTATTGCTATGATAGAACCATGACCAAAGCTATTGGGGTGGAAAGGTTTTGTTGGGTTTACACGTCCAATAGTAGTCCATCACTGAAGGGGAACAGGGCAGGAACCTGGAGGTGGGAGCACCCTGGAGGGGTGCTGCTTACTGGCTTGCTACCTTTAGAGTGCTCAACCCACTTTCTTATAACACCCAGAAACACTAGCCCAGGGGTGGCACCATCCACAATGAGGTGGGCCTTCCTACATTAACTACTAACTAAGAAAATATCCTTGAGACTTGCCTACAGACTGCTCTTATGGAAGCATTTTCTCAGTTGAAGTTTCCTCCTCTCAGATAGCTTTAGCTTGTCTCAAGTTGGGGAAAAAAAAAACCCAGCTATCCAGCAAATCTATTTACTTAAAATCTGCATCCTGGAGATTAAATTCTTGTCTGTTCTCTTGTAGCAAGATGGCTGTTAGACTAACCTTTAGGGTAAGGTGCTAAAGCTGTATATAGGAAGACAGAAGTATTCTGAGAGTTTCTCTAAAGAGGAGGCTAACAGCACTGGCTATGGCAGAGCCTCGCTGGTATCCTGTACTGCGTTGGCTTAGACTGTTGTCAGCTCACATCTACTGTTTCCCCAACGTTTGTTTCCAGAATGCCTGTAGTTTTTCATGTTCATGGATGTTGTTGTAAGGACACAAAGGACCACCTCTAAGGATGCAAAGAGCTAATGCTAATGTGATCCAGTCTTCCTTTTGTATGATCCTGATATCTACCAATTGGAAGATCAATTACAAAAATTTAAATAGATATAATAAACTTATAAGTTTAATCTCTTTCTAAGCTCTATCTTGCATCAGGGATCTCTTATGGGCACTTTAGAAATACTGTTCGTTGTGGTTGTAATGAGAATAGCCCTCATAGGCTCATATGTTTGACTATTTAGTACCCAGTTTGTGGAACTGTTTGGGAAGTATTAGGAGGTGTGGCCTTGGAGGTTGGAGGAGATGTTGAAAAAAGCCACCGAGAGTGGGCTTTGAGGTTTAAGAAGTGCCCTCACTTTCCTATCTGTGCCACTTGCTTATGGATCAGATGTAAACCCTCAGCTACTGCTCCATCACCACATTTGCCTCCTGCCATGCACGCCGCCATGGTGGTCAGGGACTTACCCTCCAAAACTGTAGCAAGTCCCCATTTAAATCCTTACTTTTATAAGTTGCCTTGGTCATGGTTGTCCCTTCACAACAGTAGAAAAGTAACTACCACACTATCTCATTGGCTCTTCACATCAACTCTAGGAGGGAGCTGCTCTTTTCAAAGATGATAAATGTGAGGCCCAACAATCTAACTGTTCAGAGTCATATGAGTGGGAAAGGAGGCAACCATTTTAACATGGCCTTGGTGTTTTTTAAACAACATACATTACTTTCAACATTACGATCGTGGGAAATGGGATATTAGGTTTAAAATTATTACAACAAATGTTTGCTAATTTTATAATGATGGGCAAAGTCAAAAGAGTAGATTAAAAGAAGTGGGCACAGTTTTCCTTCTTATCCACAGCTTCACATTCTATCCCACAGCTCAATTAACTGTTGCACACTTTCTCAGTTTAGGGAGGGTTCAGTGGCATTGCCGATGGGACCTAGGCACTCATGCATGCTAGGCAAGAGTTCTATCATTGACCTACTACCCCAGACCTGTACTTTAAAATATGATGGGAAATTTAAAAAAAAATCAGTGGGTAACTTGTATAATATTTTCATTACTGCATGTTGCTATGATTGGTTTCTTAGGTTATTACTCTTTATTATTGCTAGTTTCTTGATGCCCTGAGTTTATGAGTTAAACCAGACCACAGTATGTGTGTACAGGAAAAAACTGGGCAAGGAGGATGGGGTAGTCTAAGTGGCATCCTCTGAATAAGCGAGGATCACACTGGGTCCACCCATCCCTCCTCATCTATGTCACACATCCAGTATGGTACTAGAGGATGGAGCATTCTCTTTTCACTATGTGAACCCATGTTTCAAAGCACAAATAAGACACCAATAGGCATCCACTCACTGGCTGAAGTTGTTTTCATCTTTCGGGCCAGTACTGCTTTTGCTTGGCCTTCTACCCCCAGAGCCACTGCGATGATGTTTCTTGCGATGCTAGGGGCATATTTCATGAGCAACGTTGTCTTCAGATTCAGAAAGGTTTTCCCTCCCACGATGACCTTGACAGATTTGTGAGCATTTTTCTCTATCAGGTAACCATAGAGGCGGCACAGTGGCACCCTGCTTCGCAGGCAGCTCTCCAGGCTGTACACTTCCTCATCCATAATGTCGTCCAGGATGATGATAACTTCGGCCTGAAGGAAGGCCTCCTTTACCGTCGTGCAGAAGGAGACAGTGCGGAGGACCGGCGAGGCCAAGTTCTGGGTTTCTATCACTATGTCTTTGAGGCACTCCTCCCTTTGCTCCTGATCGAACAGGGTCAGGCTGATCTCTGTGTGTATCCCAAACACTTCCCCACTTAGCAAGAGGGGAATTAAGTGACAGCACACGTATGCACCTGCACTGTTCAAATGCAAAAGTTGAATGGAAAATGGTTAGATCGCTTCCCAGTTAAGCTTTATTCTTAACCAATGTTTCTGCCTGTGCACCATAGGATGGCTCACTGTTTTTACACGAGCATTCTCACACTTGCACAGCTGTGCCTAGGAATCCAAATCAGAACAGGGAAGTCTCACTACCCACTCCACCTCAGCATCTGATGATACCACCAAATAAAAACGTACTGGCGCATTATTAGATTTTTCAAGTAAAAGAGCTCTCCCACATGCAGAAAACAAAACAAAAAAAATAAGCAAACAAAAGCTCCTTATCAGATGGTTCTGCTTATGAACTTTCTCATGAAAAGACAAAGATATATGCTTCAGCTAGCCATTGTCTTTTATATCTTCATCTACTAATGAATGCCTTTAGTTTTGGACAGATTACTTTTCTCACACAGTCTTACAAGGAAATACCCTTATAGGGATGGCTAGGATAAGCAAAGGTGTGCTCTGTTTGAAACTGAGTGTACCTCGATCTTCTGTTTTAGTGACGATCAACTATGGGGCATTGGAAAATGTGTTTGTGAACTTTATTACTCTTCCTGGGTTTGGAAAGGGCATTGTGGTGATGTTCAGTTCAGTGCTTTATTATGGACAGGTTCATGGGTATGTGTGGTACAATTCCTGAATCTTTTCAGTGTTGGTAGTATTCAGTGTTGGTAGTATATATAGTTATATATATTTCCTCAAAACAGGTATGTGTTAGGATATACACATGCAGTGAAGAGGATAGTGTGAGGGAAATGAGGAGGATAGAAGCAAAGAGAGAAAGAACAACAAAGAGAGAGGGTAGAGATGCAAGGAGAGGCAGTGATAAGTGGAGACAAGGAGGAGGAGGAGCACCCTAGAGAAGGAGAAAAGGAGGAAACCAAAGGGATCTGGGTTGCAGACAGCTCTGAGTGCAGGAGTAAGAACCAAGAAAAGCCAACAGATGGGGCAGGGGATGGGGAGGGAGAGAACAATGATCAGAGAGGACAAACCCAGGAACATTGCTTTAGATTGTATGTGAAGACATGTATGCATATAAATCACATGGGGATGAATGTTGGAGGCTAGACACACAGAAGCACTCATAACCATGTACAAGCCAGATGTGTGGATATATACATACACACATACACACACATTTTTGAACCTGCTTAGGTATTCTTCCATCATGAAATTAATCCAATTCTAATGTCCTTTCTAACTTGTTTGTTTGTTTTTTCCAATGTCCTTTCTAAAAATAAAAATTCAGGCTCATAAATCTTGGGGCTTGACTATCCCACCTGGCAATCCAGACCTGCAAGGGACTGATGAGATCTTTCATGTTTTCTTTATCCAACTCTTGTTCTATATGTGTCTGCATATTCTCTTTAGCAATGACCATCATCAGCTCTGTTGTCATGTTGGACGTGACACCATAGTAAAGCTAATTACCAGAAAAGAAAAACTCAATGTCAGAGATTATGATCGTGATCAGACCAAAGCCAGAATAGAAAATAGACTAGGAAGATGGCAGAATAGCTTGGAAAACAATAGCTTGAAACATAAAATAATGTTAAGGGGATGGTATGTTCAGACACATAAGCAATGCAATCCCATACCTGGGCATGTTCCAGAAACTCATTGTATCCTCCCAAAAGCAAGCCCTTGCCTCCACGATCCAGCAGCTCTCTCCAGATAATGGGGGAGGTTCTGTGGTACCACATATTCTTTTCACAAACATCTTCCAGCCATTCCTGTGGGAAAAGCCTCCAATAAAAGTCATCTATGAAATCTACCCAAGAATTCTATTCAATCTTGTAGGATTTAAACAATAAAGTAATGACTTTTTAAAGCTTTCATTTAAAAGTGTATTCATGCGTGGTGCATTCATATATCATCAAATGGTAAAAATATAAACCAGAAAATAGCAGCGAACCTAGTGTGATTGCTCATGATACATAATTGTAGCACTGTGGGGGCAGAGGGATGTGGATCCTTGTGAGTTCCAGGCCAGCCAGGGCTACACAGTGAGACTCTGTTTTCATAAAAGAAATGAAAGAACAAAACAAGAGAGAAAGAAAGAAAGAAAGAAAGAAAGAAAGAAAGAAAGAAAGAAAGGAAGGAAGAAAATAGTGATGAGATAAATAACAAATTAATAACAAGGAATACTCTCCAGGTCCAATGACCAAAGAAAGTGTGGGAACTTGCTTTTTTTTTTTTTTTTTTTTTTTGCTGGAGTGCATGTGTTTAACCCAAGGAGAGGGCATATCTTCTAAGTTAGCTGATTTTAAAGAAAAACACCAATTTTTATTATATATGAGTTGTTTCTAGTTTTATGGCCACATAAATTTTGATACTGCTTTTCAATCTATGATTATGGTTTCTATGACTTAGACTTAATTGATGAGCTAAAAATTATCTGATATTCTCATCATATTACCAGAAAAAGTTTATGTTGCCTGGTTTGGGTAGACCAAGATTTCCAATAATAAGATCTGAGTCTTGGGTGAGGGACAGCTTTGTTATTAGTTATGTACAGTTGAGGAGTCCTAGAGTCATACCATTGGAGGCATGTATACTAAGGCCATCTCACAAGTAAACTCTATTTCTTGCTGGTGTTGAAGAAGTCCATATTTTTATTCCATCCCACAGCAAGAAGACTGAGATTTCCAACATGGGCCCTATAATCACTGCATAGTTTGGCTGGAGAAAGAACATGATCTACCCTAAAGGTCTAGAACAAGGAGAATAGGCTAATGGTTTATCAGCTGCTGGGAGAATATGTGTAGGACTGAATTCTCAGAGTCCTGAACCAGGAGTGGAACATAAAGATGGACAGGGAAACTTCACCAGTGTGAATCATTCTTCTGCAATTTGGCGGGGCATACTCTGGTGGGGACCCTATAATACAGTGGTACTTACTGTATTACTAGATGGGTAGTCAGGAGTTTGGAGAACGTGATGTGTCAGATAACATAAAAATAACAAATCTGACAAGGAAGATAGTGGAAGAAGGAGTCAAAAGGACAGTGGAGGGCTGGTGAGATGACTCAGTGGGTTAAAGTGATTGCCACCAAGCCTGACATTTCTGGGACCCTCATAGTTGAAGCAAAGAATTGACTTACACAAGATATTCTCTGACTTCTACACGTCTTAACACATGCAGACCCCACCACAAAACAAGCAACAACCAACTAACTAACTACATTAGTAAGTAAACACACACATACACACACACACACACACACACACACAGAGAGAGAGAGAGAGAGAGAGAGAGAGAGAGAGAGAGAGAGAGAGAGAGAGAAATTTAAAAAGGCTAGTGGGCATAGCACTATGGAATCTGGATAAACTGCCACTCAATCACATTTTCTCAAGAGTCCTGAGCTATACTTTATTCACCAAAGTTACAAGAAATGCACTACAGGGAGAAAGAACTGTGTATGGAACCAACTTGACTATTAAGATACTCAAGTGCAAAGGATGGGGGAAATGCCCGTCAGAGAACATCTGTTTTAGAGTAATACTAACGAACCCCACAGATAGGATAACCCAGGAAGCCATAGGCAAATACCCTCACAAGAGACAGAGTTAGGAAACGATTCAAGAGAATGGGCCTCTAGTCCTAAAGGCCGAGATAGTTCTTACTGCTGCTGAATGGTCAGTATATCAGCAATGAAAACCAGTGCTAGCAACCAGTGCTAGCACTTTATAATGGCACCATCCTTTGAGGACATCAACTTGCCTCTCTGGAAAACTGATGACACACTGCATTCTCTCCACAATGTAAAGGACAATGATTTGTCTAGATTGAATTCAACATGTGCTGGGTAGAGAATGGCCTTTTCTGCTTGTACTGCTTTCACCAGAAGCCCTACCTACACACTTACAAAACATTTAACCTGGCCATTTAGGCCTTGCACATATCTTTGAACCAAGGGGATTACTGTATAGGAAAAGAGATACAGTATTGAGCATGTCAATAGGGGATATATTGCCCTAATCACATAACACCAAGCTTGATAGAGGAGCAGGGCAGGCCAGCAAAGCTGCAGACACCAGGTGGAAGACTGACATATGGAAGGAATGGTCTGGCTCTTTGAAGTTGTAAAATGTGTTATATATCAGTGTAGTGTCCTTAGCATTCAGGAATCAAGGGGCATAATTAAGAGAGACCCTGTTTCCCATCATTCCTAGGAGCCCTCTTGGAGCATTTATGGTCTCCCAGATTTCTCTAGCCTATGTGAGTTGGAAGGCTTTAAGTTTCTAAAGAGGAACAGTTCTAGTAGAGGACATAAGAGGAGTCTCACCTTTCAGCTACAGTTGACATTGATCATGGTGAGATGAGAGAGCAGCAGGCAATGAAAGAAGCTATTTCTGGGGACAAGGTAACCGAGTATGCTTATCAGAAAACTGTACAACAGCTACTACCCAGAGTAAAAATACTTAACATCTAGGTTATCATTTGGGCACCATCTGTGATTCTCTGTCTCAATTTTGAACATACAAGGGAAAGTGTGATAGCCATGTCTTGAAAAAGGACTGAGGCTCACATCCCTTAAGCACACAGAACTAGGACATCACACCTAACAAGTAGCCTAGAGCAGTAGAGGGAGACCTGTAACGGATGGTAGTGAGGAGAGATGAGTGCCAGCTTGGCTCTGAAACTATGTGCAATGGGGAATACGGTTCATTAGCAAACCTTCCTCTAATAGAGTTTTCCCAGGGAAAGAGCTTGATATGAATCTCAGAAGAGCTGTTACCAGATGGTGTGAATTAACTTAATGGAGCACACGGATCCAGAGGCACAGTAGGTGGACTGTAGCCGATACTCATGAATAGTCCAGGTCCCTTCCCTATTAGAAGCAAGGCACTTGTGCCCTCAGTCACCAGGAATAGTAAAAGCCAATGGATTAACTGCTGAGTCTCTCTCTAGGACTGACCTCAGCTAAAGGTATTCCTATTGTCTAAGATTAAGCCCCATTCTTTGGGCCAGCCTACATCAGGTGACTGGTTGATGCAGGAATACAAACGCTCAGTTACTTTTCTTCAGTGTGGAATCCCTTTGAAAGGATCCCCAACATGCCTTGCCTGTATTATCTCCAGAGTCCTCTGATGCAACTGTATTGTAGCTTAACTCCCCCGGACGCCCCAACTAATACTGCTGCCTTCACCTTCATTCCTTGTCTGGATGTTCAGAGAGCACTTTCCAGTAAGAGCTCACCCTAGAAGTCGTGAACTACAAACTACCTGTTTTCTTGGTAGGCTTGGGTGTGGAATCAACACATTTATTCCACTTATTGAAGACTACTTTGTGCTCTTAAGTATTAGCAAAAAAACCCATGTCTTAAGACAGACAAGGAAGGACTCATTTTTGCCAGTATTCAAATATCATTAATATGTGACCAGTCATCCTCAGAAGCTGACATGATGTACTAGTAAGTATTTCACCAAAGTAGAACTTCATCTTGTGTAAATGCATTGAACAACTATAACAGTTCTTACCTCCCACACATCAGGATGTTGTGTGATCTTAAAAATCCGAAAGTCAGGAAGATTCTTTTGTAAATAGTCCGCCAGAAGCTCTGCCTTAGCATAGTATGGGCAGTTTGCTTTACCTAGGAGAGTTCAGATTAGCTGTGCTTTCTTTTCAACACACACATTTCGTGAGGTTATGAGGGTCTTATCATTATAACCATATACTTAGAGGGTGCACCACGGCTATAATTTTATAATAAAATTCTAAAATAAACTTACTTAACACAAACATCTAATGTTTGTTATATTAATAAAAAGTAAGATACATTTTATAGATCAGAATATTACACAAGAATATTTTGTGGGAAAAGGAGAATGTTTTAAATATTCACTTTCCACTAATACTGTGCTGGACCACATGAGAGGTTATAGCACACTATTTAAGCATGAGATACTAACAGTGAGCTACTCATTAGCATCCACTCAAGGGCCCACTGAGATAGCTCAACTGATAAAGGCACTTGCCAACAATCTTGAAGACCTGAGTTTCATCTCCAGGATATACACTCCTGTTAGATTATCCTTTAACCTCTGCACTCCCCCGTGTAAAACAAATAAATTAATGTTAAAAGAAATAGCATTCACCCCTTTCACCCCTTGCCTGGATCCCGGGGCTGGAGCAGTCACCCAGCTGATCTGCTCCCCTGTGGAAACTGCTTCTGGAGGCATCCTAGAGAGGTCACCAACTGCAGAGCTGCAGGTAGGAGCACCCACACACCGCCCTAGGCACAAGAAGCACAACTGGCAGTAGGGATCCCCCAGAGCGCACCTGGCATCCAGACCCCGTCCCTGCGGAAAAACCAGAGCTGCAGAGCAGGGGACACCATATCCTGAGGCATCCTAGAGGAGTGACTACACTCAAAGCAGCAAACACCTAGCTGGTCTACTACTGTGGAGATACCATATCCTGAGATATCCTAGAGGATCCACTGTACCCAGAATAGCTGGAGCTCAGGATCACAGAGACATCCAGATCCCGAGGAGTTCTGACACAACCAAGATAACTGGAAAGGCAGACTCCAGTCAGAACCAGTGAGTGCGGGTAGCACTAGAGCTAACCAAATGTCGAAAGGCAAGTGTAAGAATGTAAACAACAGAAACCAAAGTTACTTGGCATCACCAGTTCCCCCACCATAGCAAGTCCTGAACACCACATCACACCGGAAAAGCAGGACTCAGAATTAAAATCACTTCTCATGATGATGATAGAGGACTTTTAAAAGGACATAAACAACACTTTGAAAGAATTTAAGGAGAACACAGGTAAACAGGTAGAAGCCCTTAAAGAAATGCAAGAAAACACAACCAAACAGGTGAAGGAATTACACAAAACCATCCAGGATCTAAAAATGGAAGTAGAAACAATAAAGAAATCTCAAAGGGAAATTACCCTGGAGATAGAAAACCTAGGAAAAAGATCAGGAGTCATAGATGCAAGCATCACCAACAGAATACAAGAGATAGAAGAGAGAATCTTATGCGCAGAAGATACCATGGAAAACATAGACACAATGGTCAAAGAAAATGTGAAATGCAAAAAGCTCCTAACACAAAACATCCAGGAAATCCAGGACATAATGAGAAGACCAAACCTAAGGATGATAGATATAGATGAAGGTGAAGACTCCCAACTTAAAGGGCCAGTAAATATCTTCAACAAAATTATAGAGGAAAACTTCCCTAACTTAAAGAGATGTCCTTAAATATACAAGAAGCCTACAGAACCCCAAATAGACTAGACCAAAAAAGAAATGCCTCCCGTCACATAATAATCAAAACATCAAATATACAAAACAAAGAGAAGATACTAAAAGCAGTAAGGGAAAAAGGTAAAGTAACATATAAAAGCAGACCTATAAGAATTACACCAAACTTCTCACCAGAGACTATAAAAGCCAGAAGATCCTGGACTGATATTATATAGACCCTAAGAGATCACAAATGCCAGCCCAGACTACTATACCCAGCAAAATTCTTAATCACTATTGATGGAGAAACTAAGCTGTTCCATGACAAAACCAAATATCTACCCACAAATCCAGCACTTCAAAGAATAATGAATGGAAAACTCCAACACAAGGAGGGAAACTACAACCAAGAAAGAGCAAGAAAGTAGTCTTCTAACAACCCCAAAAGAAGATAGTTATACAAACATAATTCCACCTCTAATAACAAAAATAACAGGAAGCAATAATCATTTTTCCTTAATATCTCTTAATATCAATGGACTCAATTCTCCAATAAAAAGACACAGACTATCAGAGTGGATACATAAACAGGACCCAGAATTTTGCTGCATACAGGAAACACACCTCTGTGACAAAGACAGACACTACCCCAGAGTAAAAGGATGGAAAACAATCTTCCAAGCAAATGGCCCCAAGAAACAAGCTGGAGTAGTCATTCTAATATCAAATAAAATTGATTTTCAACCAGAAGTAATCAAAAAAGATAAGGAAGGACACTACATACTCATCAAAGGAAAAATGTACCAAGAAGAACTCTCAATTCTGAACATCTATGCCCCAAATGTAAGGGTGCCCACATACATAAAAGAAACTTTACTAAAGCTCAAAGCATACATTGTATCTCACACAATAATAGTGGGGGATTTCAACACCCCACTCTCAGCTATGGACAGATCATGGAAACAGAAACTAAACCGAGACACAATGAAACTAACAGAAGTTATGAACCAAATGGATTTAACAGATATCTATAGAAAATTTCATCCTAAAACAAAAGAATATATCTTTTTCTCAGCACCTCATGGTACCTTCTCCAAAATAGACCATATAATTGGTCACAAAACAGGCCTCAACAGATACAAAAAGATTGAAATAATCCCTTGTACCCTATCAGACCACCATGGACTAAGAGTCGTCTTTGACATGGATTAAAAACAACGGAAAGCCCACATACAGGTGGAAACTGAACAGTGTTCTACTCAATGATGACTTGGTCAAGGAAGAAGTAAAGAAAGAAATTAAAGACTTTTTAGAATTTAATAAAAAGGAGGACACATCATACCAAAACTTGTGGGACGCCATGAAAGCAGTACTAAGAGGAAAACTCATAGCTCTAGGTGCTTACAAAAAAAAAAAAAAAAAAAACTGGAGAGAGCATACACTAACAACTTGACAGCACACCTGAAAGCTTTAGAACAAAAAGAAGCTAATATTCCCAAGAGGAGTAGACGGCAGGAGATAAACTCAGAGCTGAAATCAACCAAGTAGAAACAAAAGGAACTATACAAAATATCAACAAAACCAGGAGCTGGTTCTTTGAGAAAATCAACAAGATAGATAAACCCTTAGCCAGACTAATCAAAGGGCACAGTGACAGTATACAAATTAATAAAAATCAGAACTGAAAAGGGAGACATAACAACAGAAACTGAGGAAATTTTAAAAAATCATCAGATCCTACTACAAAGGCCTATACTCAACAAAATTGGAAAATATGGATGAAATGGACAATTTTCTAGACAGATACCAGGTACCAAAGTTAAACGAGGAGCAGATAAACCATCTAAACAGTCCCATAACCCCTAAAGAAATAGAAGCAGTCATTAAAAGTCTCCCCACCAAAAAAAGTCCGGGACCAGATGGTTTTAGTGCAGAATTCTACCAGACCATCCAGGAAGAACTAATACCAATTCTCTTCAAACTATTCCACAGAATAGAAACAGAAGGAAAAATACCCAATTCGTTCTATGAAGCTACAATTACGCTCATACCTAAACCTCACAAAGACCCAACAAAGAAAGAGAACTACAGACCAATCTCACTTATGAATATTGATGCAAAAATACTCAACAAAATTCTCACAAACCGAATCCAAGAACATATCAAAATAATCATCCATCGTGATCAAGTAGGCTTTATCCCAGGAATGTAGGGATGGTTCAATATTTGAAAATACATCATTGTAATCCACTATACAAATAAACTCAAAGAAAAAACCACATGATCATCTCACTAGATGCCAAGAAAGCATTTGACAAAATTCAACATCTCTTCACATTAAAAGTCTTCGAAAGATCAGGAATTCAAGGCACATACCTAACATAGTAAAAGCAATATACAGCAAGCCAGTAGCCAACATCAAACTAAATGGAGAGAACCTTGAAGCAATCCCACTAAGATCAGGGACTAGACAAGGCTGCCCACTCTCAGCCTATCTATTTAATATAGTACTGGAAGTCCTAGCCAGAGCAATTAGACAACAAAAGGAAGTCAAAGGATACAAATAGGAAAAGAAGAAGTCAAAATTTCACTATTTGCAGATGATATGATAGTATACTTAAGTGACCCTAAAACTTCCACCAGAGAACTCCTAAACCTGATAAACAACTTTCAGCAAAGTGGCTGGATATAAAATCAACTCAAACAAATCAGTAGCCTTCCTCTACTCAGAAGATAAACAGGCTGAAAAAGAAATTAGGGAAATGACACCCTTCACAATAGTCACAAATAATATAAAATATCTTAGAGTGAATATAACCAAGCAAGTGAAAGATCTATATGACAAGAACTTCAAGTCTCTGAAGAAAGAAATTGAAGAAGATCTCAGAATATGGAAAGATCTCCCATGCTCCTGGATTGGCAGGATTAACTTAGTAAAAATGGCCATCTTAACAAAAGCAATCTACAGGTTCAATGAAATCCCCATCAAAATTCCAAATCAATTTTTCATAGAGATAGAGCAATTTACAAATTCATTTGGAATAACAAAAAACCCAGGATAGCGAGAACCATTCTCAACAACAAAAGAACTTCCGGGGGAATCACTATCTCGGACCTCAAACTGTACTACAGATTAGTAGTGATAAAAACTGCATGTTATTGCTACAGAGACAGGCAGGAAGATCAATGGAATATTATTGAAGATCCAGAAATGAACCCACACACCTATGGTCACTTTGACAAAGGAGCTAAAACCATCCAGTGGAAAAAGGACAGCATTTTCAACAAATGGTCCTGGATCAACTGGAGGTCAGCATGTAG
The DNA here is from genome assembly GCF_011762505.2 of Arvicanthis niloticus. Classification (NCBI taxonomy): domain Eukaryota; kingdom Metazoa; phylum Chordata; class Mammalia; order Rodentia; family Muridae; genus Arvicanthis; species Arvicanthis niloticus. The sequence continues at coordinate 119,168,291 of NC_047660.1, read as the reverse complement.
AAAAATGCAAATCAATCCATTCTTATCCCCTTGTACAAAGCTCAAGTCCAAGTGGATAAAGGACCTTCACATAAAACCAGATACTCTGAAACTAATAGAGGAGAAGGTGGGGAAGACCCTCGAATACTTAGGCACAGGGGAAAAGTTCCTGTACAGAACACCAAGGGCTTATGCTCTAAGATCAAGAATTGACAAATGGGACCTCATAAAATTGCAAAGCTTCTGTAAGGCAAAAGATACTGTCAATAAGACAAAACAGCAACCAACAGGTTGGGAAAAGATCATTACCAATCCTAGATTTGATAGAGGGCTAATATCCAATATATACAAAGAACTCAAGAAATTAGATTCCAGACAACTAAATAACCCTATTAAAAATGGGGTACAGAGCTAAACAAAGAATTCTTAACTGAGGAAATTTGAATGGCTGAGAAGCACCTCAAGAAATGCTCAACATCTTTAGTCATCAGGGAAATGCAAATCAAAACAACACTGAGATACCACCTCACACCAGTCAGAATGTCTAAGATAAAAAATTCAAGTGATAGTAGATGCTGTCGAGGATGTGGAGAAAGAGGAGCACTCCTCCATTGTTGGTGGGAATACAAGCTGGTACAACCTTTCTGGAAATCATTCTCGAGGTTCCTCAGAAAATTGGACATAGCACTACCTGAGGACCCAGCTATACCACTCCTGGGCATATACCCAGAAGATGCTCCAACATATAACAAGGACATATGCTCCACTACGTTCATAGCAGCCTTATTTATAATAGCCAGAAGCTGGAAAGAACCCAGATGTCCTTCAACAGAGGAATGGATACCAAAAAATGTGGTATATTTACACAATGGAGTACTACTCAGCTATTAAAAATAATGAATTCGAGAAATTCTTAGGTAAATGGATGGAACTAGAAAATATCATCCTGAGTGAGGTAGCCCAATCACAAAGGAACACACATATTTACTCACTGATAAGCGGATGTTAGCCCAAAAGCTTGAAATAGCCAAGATTCAACTAACTGACCACATGAAGCTCATGAAGAAGGAAGACCAAGTGTGCATGCCTTGGTCCTTCTTGGAAGGAGTGACAGAATGCTCAAGAGAGCAAATAAGGTGACAAAGTGTGGGACAGAAAGTCAAGGAGAGGCCATCGGGAGACCACTCTACCTTGATATCCGTCCCATGTGCAGTCACCAAAGATAGATGCCTATATGGATGTCAGGAAGTGCATGCTGACAGGAGCCTGGTGCAGCTGTGTCCTGGAAGGTCTGCCAGAGTCTGACATACCCAGAGGCAGATGCTCGCAGCAACCCAACCCATTGATCTGATCAAGGGCTCCCAATGGAGAAGTTAGAGGACTGAAGGAGCTTAAAGGGTTGGTGGCCCCAAGAGGAGAGCAACAGAGCCAGCCAACCAGAGCTCCCCAGGGTCTAAACCACCAGCCGTGGAGCACAAAGGGAGGCACCTATGACTTCGGCTGTATACTTAGGGGAGGATGGCCTTGTCGGGCATGGGTGGGAGAGGAGATCCCTGGTCCCATGAAGGCTGAACACCGAGCGGGGAGGAATTCGAGGGTGGGGAGGGGGGAGTGGGAGTAGGTGGGGGCACACCCTCGTGGAGGCAAGAGGGGGACAGGATAGGGGGCTCCTGGGTGGTGGGGGGAATGGGATGAGGGGATAAAATCTGAAATGTATTTTAAAGAAATAAAAAAAAATCAACCAAACAAAAAAGAAATAGCATTCAAAGGTAAAGTGTGAAGTAAAGGGTAGGAATATAGTCCTTTTTAGATTTGACTTGTTGTCCAGGATTGTGAGGAAGCTGAGGAAGAAGGAAGAATATCCAGGACCAACTTCTATTTTTGGAATATAATTGGAGAGAAATCATGGGTGAGAAATTCAGACAAACGCATTAGTAGGAAAACACAGTGCATGCTCAAAGATGTGATTGGCAGGGCATCTGATGTCCAATCTGATGTGCAGGTGCCTATATAGAATGTTAGAGGCACATTTTTTTTGGCAGTGAGGAGCACACAGGAAGTTAATCTCCCTCCCCCGGAAGTGGGATGGGTGTCAGTTTAGGAGGACAGGCTAAGCGCAGTACTTGGTGTGGAACACTCTTCATCCCCCTCACAGAGTCCTCAGAAGCATCTCTATCCAGTTCAAATCCACCGTTAATTATTTCAGACTCACTTTATGGCTCACGTTTAATGATCCTGCCCATTTTATTGGGAAATAGCTTGTAAAAGCCTTGCACCCGAGATGATCTCAATTACCTGCCTTTTCCAGATCCGGGTTCTTTCTGCCCTGGCACCACTGAGATGATGGTGAGGTAGAAATAAAGGACGGAGAAACTTCCAAAGGAAGAGGATTCCAGTTATGCTTTGAAGCCCACACCTCCCATCTTCTCGGAAACCTTACTGAGAAAATTCTCCCTGCCCCATTAGACTCTCACTTCTGTTTCTAGTGCCTCCTTTTGAGCATATTTAGATGCATTTCACTTAAACTTCAGATTTTCCTTCCGAAGAAACAAAAAGTCTATTTTTTCCTCCCAGCTATTGCTTTCTAGATGCTTCCTTTCTGTTGAAACTTCTTTTAAACATCTTCTATCCTTGCCATCCATGGTTCTCACATTTATTTACTTACTATTTCACTATAATCTAGCATTCCACACAATTTCCCAGAAGGTGTCTAGGGACCACCAGGTCCTTAATACAATGGGTAATTTTTTTATCCTCTCTTCTTTCTCCCTGGTAGCTTTTATCATGGTTGCCCATTTCCATTTCCAGTAGAGTAAATCCTGGATGCATCTCTATGGTGGGATACTCTGCAGGTTTCCCTTCTACATCCCTGGCTAGTATTTTCTGCATTTTGTAAGTTTCTGTTCCCTCATGAATCCATTAAATTGTACTGTTCTGCAAGGCACATAGTTTCATACCTTATCTGTGTATTTTTCTTGCCCAAGCTCCTTGGATTCAAGGGGGCAGTCTGTGTTCCTAGCTCAGGTATTATGTCATAGCCAGATGTCTACACTTTCCTGTGTTCTGCCATCTCTTTCTGAATGTATCACAGGCACTCAGCAGGATAAGCTGGATTCTATTCTGAAATGACTAAGGTAATGCCATCTTGTTCCGACTGCACTTTGGGTATGCTTAAATGATTCTTCCTTTCCCCACAATGGTTATGTCTCTCTTGGTAACCTATTTGAGATTGCCATAGCCTTGACCATGGTCCAGATGTTTTAACCAAAATAATTAAACTAAAATGACTAAAGAAGACATAAGTTAAAAATATTTGTCATGTTATGTCTGAAGTAATTAATAGTTGCTCTGCCAGCAATGACTGTTTCAAAGATATGCTTATCCCATCTAACTTTGGTGTAAATCACACTCTTTGTGGTTTTTGCCTTTAACAACACCTTACCCCTGTTCTTGGGCACCAAGAGACTTTCAGAGGCACAAACATACTATTGGTCTAGCCATTAATAAAAAGACTAAAATCTTTAATCAGCTTAATCACTGTGGTTTTCAATAACATGTGGTTCATTTTTATTTTAAGTCTTCTACCAAAAATGTAGGAGATTCTTGCATCTCCTATAATAGTTATGTTTCTCTCCTTATTGAAGAATATTGAGATCAGACAGGTATAGTGGTGCATATCTTTAATTCTAGCACTCTGTAAGAAGAGACAGACAGATCTCTGTGAATTTGAGCCCAGCCTGGTCTACATAGCCAGGTTCAAATCAACTAGGGGACATAGTGAGGCTTTGTCTCAAAAAGAGAGAAAATGCTGTATGTAGATTATTAAACATATTCTTCTAATAAAAGTTCTTCAAATGAGTCCCAGTCTACCCAGTTACCCATAGCTTAGGAGTGTAACTTCTCCTTTATTTCTCATAGTCATTCAGTGAATTAGACATCTTCTTCAACATATTTCGTCTCTCAGATCATTCCTCAGTCTATTTGCTTTTCTCCATTCATATTCCCCACAATACAGCTGTTTCTGCATTATATAGCTCCAGCCTTCTAACTGGCCTCTTGCTGTATCTATAACACTCAGGGAAGATACAAATTCCATGGCCTTCTCCTTTTATAAATAACCTTCTAGGTACTTTTGCTAAAGTCCAAACTATTGATTATGTCTCAGAAGCAACTGAATCATCTCATTTGTCTTCAGCCTAGGATGCTCTCTTCCGTGCACCCTTTCTTCCAGTCCAACTAAACTCATTTCAACTTATGCTTACTAACTGCTCTCAGTTATCATCCATTTTTGCCAAGATCTCTAGCAAGATCTAGATACTGGAACTGTGGCTTCATGCTTCCCTAGCAACTGCACCATCACGGGCTCTTTCAGAAGAGCCAGGGGTTCAAAGTTACTACCTGAGTACTTTGAGGCTCCGTTCACAACTATATATGGTCTTTATAAGCACACTCCAGTTCTACTCCCTATTATTCATGGATAAATTGTTCTTCTTCTCCCTGAGTCTTCTCTGCTTGGTAACTCTGGTTGTTCAGGTATCTGCTTAACCACCTCTCCCTCTGGGCAACCCTTGCCTAGGTAGACACTCTACCACTGTTCCCTCCAGAACACTGCCCTGTAACAACAAAGTGCCTTTTAAAAGTGTAGACTCACTGACACTTTGATATTATTTTTACCTAAATTCTTTGTGTTCAAGATTTAATTTATTTTTTTATTGTTTAAACTAAATGTCTAGTTTATATTTTGTAATTCTAACCCTAGGTCCTGCCATACTCTCACATCAAGGTCCTTCATTAGACCACAACTCTTCTAGTCTTTGCCTTTATCTGGAGGTGGTTCCTTTAACAGCCTCCCTAGTTAGTTCCTTCTCCCCATCCATCCTTTATGTTCCGCCAACCCCGCAGAGGCCTGTGCAGTCGCCCGTCATTACATTAATCATAGCAGATCAAAGTAATTCCTTATATGTTTGTACACCTATGGGAATTAAAACTCGCCAAGGGCAGAGGTGAGAATTTTCCCCACTGCTCATCAGACCTTGGCAAGTCGCCACTGTCTATCAAGCGTCTTTGAATGAATGACTAGAAAGCCTGAGGTGATCCGTCTAAAGGATGGGGCTGCAGAATAGAAGCCAGTTAACAAGGCTGACCAACAGCCATGCGAAACGATCTGTGGGCTTACTAGAGAAGCACTCACCCGCAATCACAAATTTGGCCATGATTTCTAGCAAGAACTAGAAACTGGGACCACGGCGTTACGGTTTCCTGGCAACCGTGGCGCGTACTAAAACTGGCGCAGGCGCTCTCAAAAGAGGCTGCACCGCCAGAAGGCTAGAAGTTCAAAGTCACTATTTGAACCGAGTTTCCGTAAACAATACATGAACTTTATAAGCTCCGTGGTTTCCTACAGCTCTAGACTCTATCTCTTCATTCGAGAATAGAAACTATTCCTTTTGGCAGGTTTTCCTCTCCATCTACAAGTGGCCTTCCACGGCCGCCGCGAACCTATGCCTTTTGACTTGTAAAAGAATCCGTAGAACGTCATCAGACGCGCCGCTTAAAGGCGGAACTGTCATGGCTGCGCCTGTGTGTAGCTACGGGGTTCTGTTCTAAGGTGAGTGGATGGCAAGCGTAAACGGAATCGTTGGCGGCATCGTACTAATCTTTTTACCTAGGGAAGAAAGGTTTGAGAAGTGGCCTCCGTCTTAAGTTTAGGGCGATGCGTTCGTGCTGGGCGGCCCATTTGCGGAAGGTCGCTGGCTCCGGCTTTCTGGATCTTGATGAACCTGGCTGATTGTGGATTCTCAAGCAGGAAGGGCATCGCTTTTCTCTTTTAATTCCGTCCCTAACCAAGTCCTACCTGTCCGAGTACGTTTTCTTAACAGTTTGCTTTTGGCCATGGCAAGATCATCTAGTCGAAGTGTCCATCAATGATACAGTTTTCAATGAAGGCTCCAAAGTAGTGTTAACAAAGTTCTCCTTAGCTGAGGAAGGTTTATTGAACACATACACGAGAAATTCTCTGTCTGTCTGTCTGTCTGTCTGTCTATCTATCTATCTATCTATCTATCTATCTCTGTCTACCTATCTATGCTACTTTATCCACATTTATTGATTGATTGAAACTACTTTATCCACAACTGCTAATGTGATTGACCTGGGTACTTTACAACTATGAAATAAAAGTGGACGAAGCATACTGGGGACGTTTTTACCATTTTAATATAAAGCTCTAGCGGCTCATTGGTGCCCATGCAAGCCCCTGTTAGATACATTTCCCTTATTTAAGCAACAGTTTATAACTACTATTTCTTTTATTTACCTATCCTCTACAGGACAGTCTACAGCATGTGCTCTTTTTTAGAAAGAAGTTAACTTGTGTTGCATCTTGGGTATTTGAAAGTGTGTCAGTAGATAGCAAAATGAATAAAAAGGCACATTCCTTGTTATGGAACATCAGACAATTCAGTACTTTACTTCCAAGAAGCAGTGCTTTGAGGATATATCCTTGGAGATTTTGCAGACCAGAAGTTATTCATTCAAAATGGAACCCAAGAAACCATCTTCTAAATGTTTTTGATGAGGGGCTGCAACCATCTGTTAGATACCTCTTTCAGGATATATTTATTTCAAAATCAGTAGATGGTTGTACTCAAACTAAAGGCACAAGCCATGCAGCTGTTTTTAAACTCGACAGAATACTTTGTCTTAGAAGACTGTCCTTTGACTCAAAACATTCTTTTGTCTCTGATGGGACATCTGATCATGATTTAATGAAAATAAACTCTCATCATACCTCCAGTGAAGATGTGTTCACCAAGAAAATGAGACCAACCCCTGTGAATTATAAAAAGCTGGCCCAGGAGTGTAACTCTCTTAGCGATGTGCTGGACACATTTTCAAAAGCACCTACATATCCTGGTAGTAACTATTTCTTAGCAATGTGGATAATTACCAAAAGGGTATCTGAAGACAAGAGGCGCTTTGAGAAACAACTGATGTTCAGTCACCCTGCCTTTAACCAACTGTGTGAGCAGATGATGAGAGAAGCCAAGATTATGCACTATGACCACCTTCTGTTCAGTCTTAATGCTATAGTGAAGCTTGGAATCCCTCAGAATACTCTTATGGTACAGACTTTGCTGAGGACGATTCAGGTAAGTCAGAAGGGAGACTTAAATGTGGCTTTACTCTGTTTAACATATTTTGAAGGAGCTCAGGGGAGGCAGGTGTGTATATCTTCCTTAAAAGACTATCAGCAGAATATATGTTTTAATGTGCATGTCTGTATTGTGTATTATATGGCTAGGAGATCTTAAGTTAGATCATTTCTTTTGCTTTGGAAATTTGTGAAAGCCTGCCCCACTCTCTGGTTAAGGGGAAATGAAGAGAGACGCAGAGAAAGGTTAGGTAGTTGAAGGGAAAATGGATGGGAGGTGAACTAGCTTTTTTTTTTTTTTTTTTTTTTTTAATATATAACCTTTATCCCATTAATAGGATTAAGACTAAGAAACAGACTTAATGATATCAGCTGCATGGTTAACAGCTAGTGGATTCCTTTATTCACATACTAAATATATATTGGGTGTCAGCTATGCACAAGGTACCACATTTATCATTTGGTATAAAAGATAGAACATATATTTTCTTATAATCATGACCCTCACATCTAAACTGGAAGATGTCTTTGGAGGCAGTTAAATGAGTGGTGCCCAGCATTCCATTAGTGACTCATGCTATGTTGTGGGCACTGGTGCTGAACACTCAAGAGTGCAGTTATCAAAATACACATAGAGCTCTCAGTGCAGTGAGGCAGAATATAGGGTCTGAGAGTGTGTAATGGGATTTCCAGGCTAGTTTTGGTCTTCAAAACATGGAGATAAGTTGGCGAGAAGGATACTAAATTCAGTGTCTAAGAAGCAGCTAGCATTTTGTGAGGATTAATTATGAAGGGGTTGGTGTCTGCAGCAGACATTACATGGCAAACATCCAATGGAAAAGTGTGACTAGTTCAGGGAGCTAAAATAGGTTGGTGCATCTGAAGTAAAGAATGCTGGTGAGGTGTGTGTGTGTGTGTGTGTGTGTGTATGATAGAGTTGGGTTGGGTAAGAAAGTAGTTGTGTATGTGCTGAGGGGCAAGGGTTTGAGGCTGAAAAAGGTAGTAGCAAAATCATAAAAACTAATTTTTATGCCCAGTGGAGTTTGTATATGCCCAGTAGTCACAATAGTCTATTGGAGAATTTTAAGACAGAGATTGACATACTCAAGTTTGCATTTTCAGTTTCAAACAAAGGTATCAGAATCTTGCTTGATGTCACTTATATGGGACGTGAAGAAGTAATCATTTACTTTTTAAGATTGGCCACGTGACTCTTAAACTCAAAAATTAAGTGTTTTAAAAATACATTAATTTCCTGGAGATAATCTGTGATACTTTGTTTCTCTAGAATTCACGAATTGAGTTATGGGTATATAACTTTTTAATTTTTTATGTAGACTTGATTCATATGTCCTTAAGCAAGAGCTTTTAAATTTTGTGGTTTTGTAAGCCATAGAATAGCTGTTTGTTTGGTAGGCATGATATTCTTTTCTAATGTGGTAATGTAGAAATTGTTTGGATCCACTTTCCACTGACAATGATGCAGTTTTGTATTAGACTTTGGACAGGCATTCACATCTGGGTAGCATCCTCACTGGGAACATAGTTGAAGTTAGAAAATCTGCATGTGATTGTGCTTCAGTATTGGTTGTAGGTGTTGCAAGGACATTTAGCTAAAGGTGAAAGAACAGTGTGCTGTCAGTGTATTTGAGTCAAGTAGCCTGACCTTTCACAACATGTTATGGGGTATAAATATATATAATGGGATACAGATGGATATATACATATATACATACACATACACACACACACACACACACACACACACACACACACATATATGGACATTCTCATGGGAATGATACTATTCCCCCAGTCCCTTAAAGCAATTATGTCATCTAGTTTTGACTCAAAGCTTCATAAGTAGTGGTTAAGTTGTGCTACTTTAGCCGAGAGCAGAAGACTTCCTCAGATATTGTCTTACTCTTAAGTGATGGGTTGTGGTTGAATTGTAGAGTACTAGAGAAACTGTTTCATTACTGTTCTCTTTCTAGAATGCCACTGCCATTTCTGGAATAAACTAGTGCCCTAACTGAGACCCAGATAGTGGTAGGTAATAAAATGCAGTGGGCCATGTGAACAAGACAATCCACAGGGCAGTTGTAGCATGATGCTCAGGACAGGCTATGTGGAAAGTGTAAGGACGCAGTCTTCTAGGGTTTGTTTAGGGGAGTGATTGACCTGTATACTTCAGTGGCTCTTCTCTTATTCTACCATGCTGTCTTCATGGTGGCTCTTGTGCCCACAAAGGGGTAAAAATGATATTTAATGCAAGTTATTTCACAAGCAAAAGAATATAATCAATACCAAATTGATTTCCAATGGTGCTTAAGAAAGTGTTTGTGTATCAAGGATTATGTGTCAGTTATTTGGAAAAGTCACTGAATTGACATATCTTATTTCCCAGAATAGATGTTTATTGTGGAGTTTGTGAATTACTGCTCTGGTACTTAGTCCTTTGAAAGTAAGAGTTCAGAGGTTTTGCTTTGGAAACTAACATACATGCCATCACCTTGGTTTATTTGTAATTATATTTTAATAGGAGCGCATCAATGAGTGTGACGAGAGATGTCTATCAATTTTGTCAACTGCTTTAGTGACTATGGAACCATGCATGAATGTGAATGCACTTCGAGCAGGGCTGCGGTAAGAACCTCTTAGACTTTCTCCACATGGTTTTCTCTGTGGCCCTTATATGGGGAATTAAAAAGCCTGATGGAAGTTGAGTTCCTATTTTGGGAGGCACTGGTAAGGTACACATTGGTGGTAGTTAATATTTCTTTGTTAAACTTAAAATTCTAATTCCGAATGATACAAAGCTGAAGTTAGTACTTTTTAAAAGATCTATTTTATAAAAAGATGTGGGTGCTATTGAACTTAGTTTTTCTTAGACTCTAGTATTGATGTAAGGTCAGGGGCAAATTGATGTGTATACTCAGTTCAGAAGAGTTACTTAGGTACTATGGGGATTGCATTATACTGTCTTACTTTAAGAAGATATAAAATTGATACAACTAATGTCATGTCACAGGTTAATGAGAGTTATGAGGATACCTTTAATCTGGTGTGATTTGTTCATTAATAAATACAGTACAATAATGTAAGAGAAAGTGTACTAGAATGATTTAGATTTTTCCTAGGTGCCTACACCATCTTGGGAAAGTAGACCATGTCTGTAGATTTCATATTCCTGGCCTATTCCAAGTAGATGCTGGACCTAATGAAGTTGTCACATTTCTGGTATGGAGATTCTAGGATTGTCCTATTTCTTGTGTCTAATGACAGAATCCTAATTGATCAGCAAGTCTGGAACATAAAACATATCTTCACCTTACAAACAGTGATGAAGTGTATTGGGAAAGATGCACCATTTGCTCTTAAGAAGAAATTGGAGGTAAAAACCTGACTTTTCTCTGGTGGTTGAAATTTGAAAAAACTGTTTTTGACTTGTCACTTCCTAGAGTTTTTATTTTATTTTTTGGTTTCTGCTTTGCTGAAATGAATTGAATTAAGACATATATATCTACTGGTATATGTAAACATACCTGTATATAATTTCTGTATATGTCCTTCATCTTTCTTAAGCTCCATCCTTGTTTTGCCAACAAATTTTTCACAAGTGATAATTAAATGCAAGTTTGTTTTTCTGTAGATGAAAGCCTTAAAGGAGTTAGGCAAATTTTCTGTCTTGAATAGCCAGCACATGTTTGAAGTATTAGCTGCCATGGATCACCGCTCTGTTGTCCTTCTGAATGAATGCAGTACGGTTGTCATAGGTAAGGGGGCCTTTCCTATGGGACCTCCACTACTGTAAGGTTGTCGTAAGTAAGGGGGCCTTTCCTATGGGGCCTGACACATCTGATCTATTACTTGTTTTCAAACCTTGGCTCTTATGATGTAGAACTGATGGTTGGTTACATATAAATTTATTTTTGCCTGTAGTTTTGTTTTCCTTCAAAATACAGTGTTATTTTTCCCCTAAAGAAGGTACTGAGTATCTTGAATCTTATGTTAAAAAACATGTAGTAATGCTTGTTTATTTAACTCTTTCTTAAAGATAATATCCATGGGTGTCCTTTTAAAGTATTGATGGGCATCCTGCACTCCTGTAGAGACCTCCAATACAAAAATGAAGATCTCTTCAAAAGCATAGCAGATTATGTGGCTACAACCTTTGACATCTGGAAGTTGAAACAAGTGAGTTTCAGGCGGGACTATCCCTGAGCGACTGTCAGGAAGCTTGTTCATTCACTTGTTTTAAATGTTTCTCCCTGCTTTATAGAAGTCAGGCTGTCAAAATATTCCAGTGCTAACATAGCTCAGCTCCTTTTCTTTCTACAGTCTACTTACTGATAGTCAGTCTTTGATCAGTTTTCTATCTGAAAGAAAAACAGGTTGTTTATAGTCCTTCCTCTGTCTGATTATCAAAGGATTATATGGTAGATGGGCTAACTTTTTAGCATTATGTTTCCTATCTTCTTGTTAGCTCTTGACTAATAAAGACAGGTCTAAATAATAAAGTGTGATAGGCTTATGGTTTTGGAAGAATAAAATGTTAGTACTTCATGATCTTTTCTGTTGTTTTCTTTGGAGTAACAGCTTCTCAGGAATCACATTTAACAATCTCATGTCTAAATGAAGCAGCTTATAAAGCCTGCTTTTTCTAGTGAAGTACACGGATCACTGGCTTCAGGCTGTTAAGAAAGTAAGATGAATTTTGAGGTTATTATGAAAATTGACTTCAGAGACAGTAGTCCTTGTGGTAAATATTACTCAGTGGGAAATTGGAAGTGAAGTTTATGTTAATCATGATATTTTGCTTCTATAAATTGATATAAGATACAGAAATGTTTGAGTTACAAAAACAAAATTTTGTTTGAAAATGTCATAATGGAATCTAATATTGTGTATACCAATTTTAAAAAAAGAAAAGAAAAGAAAAAAAAAAGACATGGAAAGAGAGGAAAAATACTTGCACCATAAAATTAGGGTTAATATTCAGATAATCCAGTGGGGCATGATAGCACATACCTATGATCCCAGCTTCTCAGGAGGCTGAGGCTGGAGGATTGCAAGCTCAGGGCCAGCTTATGGGGGCTGAGGGGAGAAAGAAAAAGAAGAAAAACCAAGTTATACAATCTACGAGAATATAGGCAGTGTTTGGAAGTGGGAGCAGTTGAAGATAGGTGTCATCTTGCCAACTTCAGAAAAGGCACAATTTAACGTAATTTTCAGATCTGTCATATGAAAAACAGGTAAGAAAGGATTTTTAATGAGGTCATTGTATGTCTTGATTCTCAGCTTAGAAAGAGATTACTCATTAAGTTGATTTCTGATTAAAAAAAAAAATGTAATTGTGCCTTTTGGAGTAATATTTTGTTGTTTAAGTTCTTTGAAATTTAAAAATCTAGAGTAGGATATTATAGTTCTTGAGTAACTTCCTCACCCTTCTATTTTCAAGGTTATCTTTTTCCTCTTGTTATTTGAAACTCTTGGTTTTCGACCTTCTGGTTTGATGGACAAGCTTATGGAGAAAGTAGTGCAGGAGCCTGCCTCTCTAAATGTGAAGAACATCATTTCTATCCTTCACGTGTATTCTTCTCTCAATCATGTCCACAGTATCCAGAACAGAGAGTACGTATGGTTTTCCTTCTATGTTGTAAGTCACACGGTGTACTTACAGAAATGATCACAGATCTCGGCTGAACACCTTCATACACATGACCGTGTCCACAGCCTTCATCCCATCTGGAAATACAGCAGCATTTAATTATAGAGTTGAGCAGACTCTTACCTTTGTGATTCTTTGTATTGCTTGTTGCTTTGTTCCGTCGTTGATTCATCATAGGAGTTTTCATTTTGAACTTTTCCACTTTTCACTATTAACTCCTAAATTAATTTTTTTTTTAACTTTGTCAAAAAGTTGAGAAATGTTTCTTTCAATTTATTTCCTATTTATTATCTCTTTATTTGTTAGTGTGGTAAGGGTTTTCAACATGAAAAATGCTCTCTTAGCAAGTGGACAGTACAGTGTTGCTGACTAACATAGCACAGCTGTCTGAAGCTGCACCCCCCATCATATTTGAACCATCTGTGCTGAACAGCACCTCTGCTCTCTTCCCCTCCCTTCCCCTTCTTACCTCTATCCTTCTGTTTCTGTATGTGTTGTATGTCCATCTAGACTAACTTATTCACTTAACACAGTGTCCTCCAAGTTCATCTGTGTTATACCTTATGAAAGAACTTTTCTTTTTTAAAGGTACATAAATAATTAAAAATTTAATATCCCAGTTGTATGTTTATACCATGCTATGTTTATTCATCTGTTGATGGACATTTAGGTTGTTAACATACGTTGACTTTTGTGTTGAACACCAGAGTGTATATATCCTGTAGAGGTTCTGATTTTAATTCTTGTAAATCAAAATATACTAGTTGTGAGAGCCATTCCTGTAATCCCAGCACTTGGAAAGTTGTGCCAAGAGGATTGTTGTGAGTTAGAGGCCAGCCCAGGCTATAGACTGAGACTTTTCTTTAAAAAATCTAAAACAAAAGCAACAAAAAGGAGAACTATCCCTGAGTGGGGTCAAGTGACTCACTGTGTAGCTGTGTGCACCCCAGCCCCACTCCTTTTGCCATTTTATATTTGGGTTTTTACTTTTTGAGGTATCCTCACTGACTTACTTATGTACGTGGTTTTCTCCAAGTAGTGTGCACAGTGTGGAAGGGCTGTACCCCCAGCATTGTGCACCGTTTGGTGTGGAAGGTTTGTTTCCCGAACAGTGTGCACAGTGTGTGGGCTGGCTCAGACTACTTTGTGTCTTCTTGTGTTGCTTTTGTGGCCATCCAAACAGGTGCAGGGTTACATCTCTTACGTTTGGGTTTGCATTTCCTGACTGTTTGTGTAGAGCATCCTTCCCTACAGCTGTGCAGCGAGTGTCTGTTCTGGAGGAACATCTGCTATGTCCATGCTGTTAAATTGTAGGCATCCCTATTGTATTGTAGATGGTAATCCCCTGTTAGTATGCAATTCATAAATATTTTTTTGTTCTTCTCTGATTCTGTCGACTTGTACTTAGCAGAAGCTTTTTAGTTTTCTGTTGCCCCTTGACTGTATCTGCTTTTGTTAATGGTACTTTTTATATGGTAGTCAAAAAATCATTGTGTACAAAAAAAAAAAAAATCATTGTTGTACACAATGTCATAAAACAAAAGTTTCCCATATATTTTTCTTGTAGGAGTTTTAGTAGTTCAGGTCATAGGCTTAATCAGTTTTAAGTTGATTTTTGTGTAAAATGTAAGGCAAAGGTTTAATTTTATTCTTTGTGGGTACATACCGAGTTTTCTCAGCATTGTTGAAGAGACTGTCCTTTTTCCACTGTGTATTCTTGCTGCCTTTGTTTTCATACAGAACTGCGTAATCTTAAATTACCATAGCTTCATAATATGTTCTGAAGTAGAAAGGTGTTATAATTCCAGCCTAGTTCTTTCTTCCCAGGACAGCGAAGGGAGTTGAGGCAGCTTGGTTTCTATGTAATTTCAGAATCACATTTTTCTTTGTTGTGTAAAAAGAATGCTATTGGGAGTTTGATAGAGATTTCATTGAATCACTGAGTCGCTGCAGATGATATGGATATTTAAAAACATTGGCTTCCAGTCTATGGGTGAGAGAAGTCTGTCCATGTTTTATCTGTGTCATCTTTAATTTCTTACCTCCGTGGTTATGTTCGTTCCTGTGGTTTTCTCTTCTTTGTATTATAAAGGAAATTGGACAGCTCATTAGTGAGAGAAATAAAGCAGATACTACTTTTCTGCCTTCAGTCTTATTTATTTCCTTTTCCTTTACCTTTTCCTACTTAATTATTTATGTACCCAATTATTTTTATTTATATATTTCACTTTAAGCTAGAACTTCTAGTACTATATTATATCGAAGTGGGAAAGAGGAGGCATTCTTGCTTTTTAATGAGTTTTCATCATTTAATATGCTCCTGATTGTATGTGCTTTTTACATATGGCCGTATTAATATTGAAGTGCATACCTTCCATATCAAATGTATTGGGGACGTTTATCCAGAAAGGTTTTGAGATTTCTCAAATGCTTTTCTGTGTATATTAAGGTAGTGGCGTGATTTTCTTTTAACCCTTTATTCTGTTAATGTGGCTTATAACATTAATTGATGGCATGTGCTGAGGCTACCTGGGTCTCATTTGTTTGTGGTCTATGTAGTATCTGTTTTCATGTGATACTGAATTTGGCTTGCTAGTGTTTTGTGTATAGCATGTTTGCCTATTTTGGGTGTGAAGGTAATGCTGGTTTTGTGAGTTCTCTCTTTTGTAGATGTTTGGATGAGTTTAAGAGGGTTGTGTTTATTTAATTTAAAATTCTTTTCCTTCTTAACCTTTGGTAGAATTCACCAGAGTTCACCAGTGAAGTGCTCTGATCTAGACTTTTTTGTTGTTGAGAGGTGTATGAATGTTTTGCACACATTGTGTGTGTGTGTGTGTGTGTGTGTGTGTGTGTGTGGTGTGTGTAGTAGTAGTAGTGCCACCTCACCAGATATTTTTTTTTGGTGAGGCTTTTATTGCTGATTCAATCTCTGTATTCATTGTTGATCTATTTTGATTTTTTTTTCTTCATGGTTTAGTCTTTGTTGATTGTATATGAATTTGTTTCTTCTTGGCTACCAATTTGTTAGCAAACCATTTTTTTCATAATATTTATCAGGCTTCTTTTATTACTGTGTGTGTGTCAGGGGAGAGAAGCTGAACACGTACATAGTTTACTGTCATTTTTCTGTAAGAGTATCACAGCTATTTATATAGAATTTGCATTGTATTAGATACTGTAAATAATCAAAAGATGATTACTTATAGACATATGTACATAGGCTACATGTATTTTTTTTTTTTAACTTGAGTTTACTATGTAGCATGCTGGCCTTGACGTTTTGATTCTCCCGCCTCAGCCTCCCCAGTGTTAGGGATTATAGAGGTGCCCTACCGTGCCTAGTTTATGTGGTACCAGGGGTTAAACCTGAGGTTTCCTGCATGCTAAGCATTGTACCAACTAAGTGATGAGCCCCCTTCATTTTGTCTCCGGTGTTAGTGTTGCTGTCTCAGCTCTCGTTTCTACTCTTCAGATGACTGCCCTTTTCCCATTAGTTTTAGTTGCAGGTTTGCCAAGTCTTACTTTGGTTGATCTTTCCCTCCAGTTCATATTTGTTTCTGTTTAAATTTTCATTATTTCTTCCTCTGCAACACTGGCTTTGTTTTGTGGTGTTTCTAGTTTCCTCTCTTTTAAAGATTTATTTATTTTCATTTTATATGGATATTTTGCCTGTGTATATTTATGTATACTATATGTGTGCCAGGTGCTTGTAGAGGCCAGAAAAAGAAGTTGAATCCTGGATTTGGAGTGTGGACAGTTGTGAGTTGCCATGTGGGTACTGGGAATGCAACTCACATCTTCTGCAAGAGCAGGCAGTGCTTGTAGCTGCTGAGCCATCTCTCTAGCCTCTTTTTCTAGTTTCTTGAGGTATAAATTAAGGTTTATTTGAATATTCTTTTTTAAAGGTAGCATTTATTGCTGGAAGCTTTACTATTTATTGCTACTGCTTTTTCAGAATTTTACTTTTGGTGTGCTGTGGCTTTGTTGAGATTTCTTTCTAATTTTCCATTTTTTTTCTGTTACCCCCAGCTGTTCAAGATCATGATGAATAATTTTACCTTTATGAATTTTCCAGTTTTCCATTTTTTAGTGATGTCTAACTTACTCTGTTGTCGTCTGCACTGGCATTAGTAAGATTTATACTTACTTAAATGTGTTGACTTTGTTGGGATCTCACAAGCAGTTTGTCCTGCATGTGCTTAAGGAAGAATTGATATCAAGTGGTGGTCTCTCTGTCTGCACTATTATCTTGAGTATAGTATTGTTCAGGGTTCCTGTCTTCATTTCTGCATTGGTGATTATTGAATGAAGAGTAAGAACAGTACATTATTGTATTACAGTCTGTCTGTCTGTCTGCCTGCCTGTAAGATCTCAATTTTGCTATGTTTCCTCATGCGTTTGTAAACTGCTCTACTTTCATGATGAATTGACTCTTCTAATAGAATGACTTTGTCTTTTGTGACAGTTTTTGCCCACACACACACACACACACACACACACACGACCATCTCTGTCCATCTTTGTTATTTTTTGGTCACCATTTACCTGTCATATCTTCTATTTTTTTTTTTTTTTCACTTTCAGATTGTGAACTTCTTCTACACAGTATTCAGTTAGACCTTACTTATATTGTTATCTGTTGAGGTCCTTTATATCTTTTAAATCTTTTAATTGGGGAATTTAATACATGTATGAGTTATGTTTATTATTGCTGTCACAAAATACACAATAAGCAACTTACAATTTACTCTCATTTTGAGAATACAGTTGATCACAGACAGTGAAGTCATAGTAATGGGAACATGAGACTGGTCACATGGCAGCCACACCCAGGAAGGAGAAATGAATGCTATCATGTAGTAGCTTTCTCAATTTTTATTTAGTCCAGGGTCTGAGGTCATAGGATAGTGTTGCCCAGATTGGGGATAGCTGTCTTCCCTTCTCAGTTCAACTTTTCTGAAAATACCCTGATAGACATACTCACAAGAACGTTTCCATGGTGACTGTGCATCCTATCAGGTTGACAATGAAGATTAATGATCCCAGTACAGATAGATTTAAAGCTTTTATTGGAAGAGACTATTGCCATTTAGCTTGCTGTTATAATTTTCTTTCTGTTTTTCTCTTTTGTGTGTTGTCATTTGTAAGTTGATGTATCTTTCTTTTCCTCCTTTTTGTATCTTCAGTAGATATTTTACGTGTGGTTCCTGTAAGTCTTATGTAATTATGCTGTTGTGGTAGTTAGTTTAGTCTCATAACTCTAGTCATACAGAATATCTGGGCAACTTTATTCTCCCCCATTCTTTGTTATTGAATTTATAGTTTATATCTTTAAGATTGTGTAGTTATTAACTTTTAAATAATTAGTAACTTTTTCTTTTATCTTTTGTACTGGAACTAACAGTGCTTCACACACTGCTATGACTGCTGGGTGAATCCGGTGCAGTCAGTTCCCAGTTTAACACCACGGCCTTGCTGCTTTCTCCAGTCTGCTCATCCCGTCCTGTGGTGCTTCAGTTCTTCTGACCTCTCAGGCCTTCCAGCTGCCCTGGCCACTGAGACTAGTTTGATCTCAGATATTGACATGCATGGTCTTGTCAGTTCTGAGCTTTCTTCCAGGCTCTCTTGCCCTTGTTGTCTGCATCTCTGCTCCAATCCTTTATCCAGCTATCTTACTGCTGCACAGTGTCTGTGCTGTCAGGGGTCCATTCAGATGATCTTCCCTTTCTTATTGCATCTACCTTCAAATTCTCCCCAAACTCCTCTCTCCCTTTACCCTATCATAGTACCCTGTGTGTATTTCTTTTGTTTCTTTTTTTTTTTTCTATGTTATGCTAGTGTTAACATATGCCGTGAAAGCTGGATTCAGGGGAATTCTGCCATTCATTAACAGTGTCAGCTCCCCAGTGTTATCCTCCCACTCCATCTGTGCTTAGCTGCTGGGTTATACTGCACAACAGGTAGCTGTGGCTAGTAGGGTTAGGCTTGTAAGTCATTACCAAGAATTTTGATAGCTAGGAATGTTTAATTGCTTATAAAACTGCAGTGCCAGTCCAGGCCTTGTAGAAACTGTGTGATGAGTAAAAAGCTCTCGTGCCTGACCACTTAGGTTCTAAAACTGTCTCCATTTCCTGCCCATCCACTGTAATTAGTTCATGGATGAGTTACTCAACTTCTGAGCCTGTTCACTCATTTTTATTTATGAGAATAATAATACTGCTACCCCATAGAGTTTTAATAGGAGTGAAATGGCTGGAAGCCTATAAAACATTTTTATGCAGTACATCTGCAGGAGTCATTTATTGGATATGTACACTTACTATGGGGTCTAGCCACATCTTACACTAGGTATGGATGCTTACATGCAAATCTGAGTGATCTCATTTCTTGCATTTCTGAAGACCTTGGGTCTGTAGCATGGAGTCAGTGCTTCTGTGACCTTGTCTTATAGGTTGAGTTGAAATCTGACTTTCCTTTGTTCCCCACAAGGTTCCTAGAAGCTCTGGGGAGTGCTCTGACTGGCTGTCTTCACCACATTTCTTCTGAAAGCCTGTTGAATGCTGTGCATTCGTTTTGCATGATGAATTATTTCCCCCTAGCCCCTATTAACCAGCTTATCAAAGAGAACATCATCCACGAACTGCTGACTTCAGGTAGGTAGTCACCTTGTCATTCGGAGTGGGCTCCTTAGAGCAGCATTGGTTCAGACATACAGAGCAGATGTTGCCGAGTACAGCTGACAATGGTGAAGTCAAAGGTCAGTGTTTCAAGCTACAAACCCACAGAGCTGCCTTTAGTGGCATCCCTCCTGCAGGGGGAAGGAATACGGTCTGCACCGTTGTTATTCTTTTAGCCTGCACTGTAGGCACAGTGTTCAGCCTGCACATATTCAAAGCTCAGGGTTCTTGAGTAGAAGTGCTTGCATTCCTTTTCTTAAGTATCCTGTTAAAGCCAACCCAAGTCACCTAGGAACAGTCAGTCAGCACTGCTCTATAATGAGGAGATAGCCAGTTAGATCTAATGACCAAATGAGTACCAAATTAGTACATTTATTTATTTATTTATTGAAACCAAATCAATCATTGATTTTTTTTTTTAAGAGATCATGTCTGTGTAGCCCAGGGTGGCCTATCACAGATATTCACCTGCGAGTGCAGGTGGAATTCCCAAGTGTTGGAATTAAATGTATT